>NW_022280531.1:13553-28705 GCF_004355925.1 Anarrhichthys ocellatus | reverse complement strand
TCCGGTGTCGAGCCACGGGACATCACACCGTCGATCTGCCTACCCTCAGGTGTCGAGCCACGGGACATCACACCGTCGAGCTACCAGCCCTCCGGTGTCGAGCCACGGGACTCACACCGTCAATCCGCCTGCCCTCTGGTGTCGGACCACGGGCTCCACACCTTCACACACCTTCAAAATAAAATCCGTTACATCGGACTCTGTCTCCTGTGGTCTTGCGTTTGGGTCCTATCCGTGAAATCCCGTGACATAAAATGTCAAGAATTGTCTTTATTCTTGTTCTATAATTTCATAAATACAACAAACTATAGTTTTTGTATATAATATAACTATATATAAAACTTTATAAGCTGTGATATCAAATCGGGCAAAATGGCTCTTTGGATAGTAAAGGTTGCCGACCCCTGTACAAAGATGACAATATGTGGCTCTTGACGTTCAGCCGATCAATTCAATTGCAGACTCCTTTACCAACAACATTAGGATTATGTACAGTGCCCTTTAAAGTAGCATTATCTTGGACACCATGTTTCATGAATGCAGTTTATGCGTTCACAGCATGCAGATGGTATAAAGTTGCGTTCTCATGGTGATGAATAAAGTGTCTGTAGTGTGATAGCGAGCTTCTCTCCTGTTGTTCAACACGTGGTTAAGATAAGATTGCAACAGTTTACAGGAAACCTCTGCGGTGTTCAGAAAAAAAGAAAAAAAGCATTGGTTGGGCAACACAATTTACATTAAAACGCCAATTATTGACATTTTACAGCACTCTGGTTTTATTTGACATTTGATGATTAGAAAGTTGCAATAGTGTTTTATTTATTGAAACAAGATACATACATTTTATGGTTTTATGGTAGACATATCAACACATCTTTAAGACGTTTAACAGAGTACTTCTACAGTTTTACAACCATCAAATTATAGTTAATAACCTTTTTCAAAAGAATAACACTTTCTGTTTTTCATTTTCAGTTTCAGTCTAGCAAACAGCATAATTTAGGTTTGGACCAAAATTCTGACCAAATGATGCATAATGTGTGCTGTAAGGTCAGAACGTGTCAGCCAGTGACACCATTGTGTTGTGTTGGCTCTGCACTCTGGTACACTAGATTTACAATAAAACAATATTCATGGCTGATTTAATGAACTGTGCAGACAGACACTGATGGTCTTGATTGATGGCCTGACGTGGCCCAACCCCTTAAGGGTTAAAAGAGCTGAGGGGGGTTCCCCCAAAACAGATGTCAACACTGAAAATTAAAGGCAGCACTTTAACCTCAAAGTCACAGTTTCATTTAAAATCCAATGTGTTGGAGTACAGACCCAAAACAAATGAAAAAACACTGTCCTAAAACTCTGAAACTGCTCTATAGAAGTCATGTGATTACAGTGACCTTTTTACTGAGGATTAGTTGGAACTAGCTTCTGTTACAGCAGAGGACATGTTGTAATGATTACGTTGTGGCCTAATATCGAAGGCCATTTGTTGTCTGTACCATCTCATATGCCACTTTGAATAATGACCCCAACAATACATTTGGATGGTAGAATTTGGAGTACATTTAAAGTATCACATGTTCAGAATTATACTCTTCTCCCCTATGCACAATACATATCATAAAACCAGGCGCCTCTTCTCAGACTCACAGTGTCCTCTTCTGGCTAGGAATGAGTACTGCAGCTGTTGAGGTTCCGCTCATTTACAGTGGGTTCAACAGGAACAGAATAGGTCAAAGATTTGCACTTGTTTAGAATATACTTAGAGTTGTGCTGTAACTTCGTCACAGGATGGCAGCAATGTGTTTACTGCTTCATCAGATTCCTCTTCAAATAAATTCATAACCATTGCAGACAAAAGCTTGTTTACTAACTACAGTTAACTACGTGGAATATAAACAGATACTATACACTGCAAGTCCATGGTTGTCATCTAAAAGGTAATAAATATTGATGGAAACCATATTAAATATGCACAAAAATCTCCGAAATATTGAATCTTGAATGAAATTAAAATTATGAGAAACAAAAGGACAGAACATTGTATTGTATGTAGCTGTACTTGTAACAGTCTGGTTGTGTGTTAACAACAGCACTGTGTTTATCTGATACTAATACTAGCCTTATTGGTTAGCTCAGCAAAAGTAACGGCCCCAAACCAAAAAACACTAAAATAACTCTTCAAATCCTTTTTAAAGATATATTAATACATCATGTTATTGGGAAATAAATGTCAATATCTCCTTTTTCTCTAACTTGTCTAAAATCCTATGTACATATAGCAACTAAGATAAAGCACAAAGATAAAAGTTTAACCCGCGCATATATGAACTTAAGTTTCTTCTTTGAACCATTGGGTCTGCCCCACCACCACAACGCCATCACCATGACATGATTGTCATTTTGGTTGTCTCTCATCTTGTTTTTTTTCCTTCTAAATAAGACATTATTAAACGACAGAAATGTTAATTAACTTTCATGAAGTGAAAACACACTGTGAAAGGATTAAAGTTGTAAGACAGAAACACAGCAACTCTCAGACTGGACAACGCCATGGTAGCAACCTGCCAATCACAAGGTAGCCCCGCCCTAAGGCATACCCTGCTTTTATTTACTAAATGAACATCATGCTGTATTGAAGAAGGCATGAAACAAGCGATTGAGACCATAAACTCATGTTTACAATGTCCATCCATCCAACCAACCATTTTCTAACCGCTTATCCTGTTCAGGGTCACGGGGGGTTTAGGCACTTCAGTATTGGCTTCACTTTTTGTTGTTCGATTGTGACGGCAAAGGTCAGAGTTTCTTGTCCCATCAACCAGCAGTTAATGTTGACTTAAAAAACATTGTAAAAAATGTTTGACATATCAAACATCATATGGTACTTTTTACATTAAGGGACAACTGCCCTTTAAACATAAAAATACCATAATCATCTCTCAATTTACAATGCAAACAACTTGAAATAAACTTGCTGTCCTTGAAATGACATGCTTCTTACATGAGTTTGGCTTTGCTCTTAAAAGTTAATAACAGAATACAGTTTAAAAAAAGGAGTTGACAGAGGATGACAGGCTGAGAAGCCACAAACCGACACTATCCAGTGTTAGTAAGTGCAAATGTCGTATTCCAACAAGCAGCAAAGGATGTGCATCAACCACATAGGGCTGGACCTGAATATTTTATTCCGTTATTAAGCATTCATTGCACAACATCGGACTAATGGTCTATAATCTAAGGATAAATATTACAAATTCAAAGAGGGGTTTTCCTACGAAACAGTATTTGGAGTCAAAACCAAGAGCCAATCAACTCTTTGATCAGGCGACATGATTCCCATCATGCCCTAGGTTCTAAAACCTATGGCCGCTCCTTTCTCGTGAGGTTATCGTTGCCTACATGTTCATGGCGTCAGAGCAACTGAGATCAGGCAGCAACCTCGGGTTCTGAAAAGTGAAGCCAATGTCCGTTTAATCTGCGACTCCTTGGGTTGTTGAAGAGAAATATATAGAAGTCTATGAGAAAATGACTCTACTTCTCTCTTGATTTATTTCCTCAGTAAACATTGTAAACATGAGTTTATGGTCTCAATCTCTAGTTTCAAGTCTTCTTCAATACAGCATGATGTTCATTTAGTAAATGATGGTCCATTTAGAGTCAAATAGACCATAAAGCAGAGTATGCTTTAGGGCGGGGCTACCGTATATGGCGTCTCTGCCACGGCCTGTCTAACCTGTGTAAAATTGGTGTTCCGGAGGGGCAGTCGGTCGGTCCCTTGGGATCAGACCCCCGGTGCCGTGGGTTGCACCGACACAATAACTGACTTTCAGAGACCCTATAAGAATAATTTATATAATTTGTCATAATACTTGTTTGTGTATTCTGTGTCTTGACAAATACATCATGTACAATAACATCGAAACGCATCAGTAATCATTCAAACCAATACAACCCCTTCATGACACAATTTGTGCCGTGAATTACTTTCTATGCAAAATCACAGGGCAGCATTTCCAAATACGCAGGAAATGTTAAAGGTTAAATTTAAATATGGCACTCTGCGTTACAAACAGAGAGAGTGCAACTGCTTAAATTTGTCAGACACACACACAAGCAGCAGCCCGACCACAAGATGTGGAACCCAGCTGGAATGAGGCCCGTGAGGGGGAGCAGGAAAGGTGGGTGAGGAAGCGGTGACAATGCTCATCTACGCACTCCCACACAGAACTCAGATGTGGGTATGAAAGAGAGATATGTGACATGGTTTCATTTTGGCATACCCAACTTTCTTGCATTATATGTAGCTATGGGGACCATAGGAAACAAGTTTTTTAGTAATAACAGAGCACACATTACAGATGTATTTATTAGCAGCTTCGGTGTCCAATAATAAACTAACTACCCACTTACACACGACTTGGTCCGCATATGTGTTTCTCTACAAAAAGGAAGCGAAAGTTGTACTGCATTAATGACCACAAAAAATGTTACAGAAAAAAGCTTATTTGGGACAGTGAGGACGTTTCCTCCCCCTTACACTGATTCAAGCAGAATTCATTTTTACATTACTTTATGACACTGTATCACAGACGCATGTTAACAAGAAAAGCAATACGATATAATGTAAAAACAGAAATATAATAGATGTAGAAGAATAAATCACACAATGTTATCAACCAAACATCATTGTTATTAACACTTTTGTTTGTTATTTTTAGCAAATTTGATGTTGCATTTTAATGTTTACCCACTGCATATGAACATGCCACAATAGCTCAAGTGAAAGACTTGTCATTTCCACAGACAGAGGGACTAAAATAGGCCTTAATGTAGGTCTTCTCTGTGACACTGGTTGTGTATCTCCTGTAAAGCTGAGCTGTGGTTTCTCTCAGGTGTTGTGCTGCTGTTCTCAGCTGTCATTTTGGAGGAGGCGGCGGAAGTATACAGATAGTCCTTGAACAGGCTCAGCACCCGCTTCTTGTAGGTCTTAATGGCAAAGAAGTAGATGACTGGGTCCAAGCAGCAGTTGAAGTTCATGAGCGAAACTGTGATCTGCAAGGGAGAGGGTATATCATAAGGAGTAAAAATTGACGGGGTATGGTTCGACAATCAAACAAAGGAGCACCGGTCCTACCTGTAAGGACACCTTAAAGGCCCTCAGTTCCTCGCACGTTGCCTGATGGTGTATCTTTCTGGACATAAACTGCATGACGTTGAGGTGGTAAGGGCTGAAGCACGCGATAAAAGTGAGGAGGATGAGGAGAATGATGGTGTTGACCCTGTGATTCCTCCTTGATCGACCGGTCATTGAGTTCTGCTTGGCCGCGGCTCGCAGCTTCAGGTTGATCTTGGCGTAGCAGCCGGCGATGACGGCGAGCGGACAGCAGAAGGAGACGGCGCAGGCCAGGAGCAGGAGATAAGGTGTGAAGCGGGAGCCCTCAAAGTTGAAGTACTCCATGCAGGTTCGCCTCCCCTGGTGCTCGCGCAGCATGCTGCGGAACAGCAGGGGGGCCACCTGCAGGGAGACCAGGGCCCAGACCACGCAGGAGACCCTGCGAACCACCCTCACGCTTCGCAAACACTGCAGCCGGTGTGGATGCACCATGGCCAGGTATCGATCCAGACTGATGCAGGTCATGAAGCCAATACCTGGTGGAAATATGATGGATACGCAATGTAGTTTCTGCTTAACGCATGCAGGGCAGGATGGCAAAAGAAATACATAATTCCACAGATAATAACCAAAAGTAGAGATCATGAATGTTGACCAAATGGGCTGCGCATCCATGACTATGTAGAAGGTGTTTCCACCATACTGGTCCCATTTTAATAATTGAAATGGTCAACAAACTTTTTACACTTCATATACTTGGAAGTATATGAAGGTTGGATGCAAATTTTGAATGAACTCTTAATCGTATACTGTTTTTTTTCTCCTATGTAAATGCTTATGTCTCTCTCACATAAAGTTAAACGTGGAAAAATAAAGTCTGAACATGGAGATGTGGTAGCATATGTTTACAAAGTGTAAAAACACACTCCTGGAGCCTTATTGGCAACAGAACCAATATTACCTGCATATGTATTTGCAAAGAAGAGGAGCGTTGTCAGTCTGCAGAGGAGGTCACCAAAGGGCCAGTCAAAGTGGCGGATGTAGTAAATAATTCGCCCAGGCAGCGCCAGTGTGAACAGGGCGTCGGACAACGCGAGGTTGACCAGATAGACAGAGGTGGAGTTGAACTTCTGCTTCCTCTGGCAGATCACGTAGAGGACCAAGCTGTTGCCGCAAGCACTGATAATGAAAACCACAGAGTAGAAAATTGGGAAGAGCACCACGGCAGACCTCTGGTAGACAAACACATCGCAGCTGCTCTGGTTTGGAGGGTTTTCGGCTGAGTCCGGGGTGATATTTTCAAACGCCATCTCACCTGTCATTTTGAGAAAAGTGTGAAAATCATAAATCAAAAAGCAGAAGACAAGAGTGCATAAGCAAAGGAACAATAAACAAAGGAAAACTGAGCTATACAGTAGATAAAGATAATACATATGTATAGTACTTACAACAAGAGATACGGTTCCCCAGCTGATTTACTGTTTACACTCCTGAGTCTGCTGGTTGTGGTTGGAAATTGAGCTGTGTTACTTGAAATGCCTCTGAAAAGGTTGGAAGCAGTGTTCAAATCCCACCTCTCCTTTTTGACATCATATGTCTGTCTTACTGAAACCCCAGTAGTTTGAAGATCTCTATGCACTGTGCGTGGCAGACTGTTTTATAGCTTTACATTGACAATTTTGAAATAAATGTGATCTATAGTCCCCTCAATTTTAATAGCATGATAACTAAATGAAGATAGAACATTTTGTGATTTTCACTAAAATGTTAATTTGACCTCTCTCTCTCTCTCTCTCTCTCTCTCTCTCTCTCTCTCTCTCTCTCAATTCAATGTGCTTTATTGACATGACATTTTCAGAAATGTTGCCAAAGCATCAATATACAAAAGTACACAATAATATTGATATGAATGTTAATTATAAAATGTATATCTCAGTCACCTGTTAAGGACATTTGATGAGTTGCACAAAACTCTTTCGAAGCTCCTACACAAATAATGATTGGTGCATCTGCATGTATAAAGGTATACATGTATGACATAGACATTTCTACCGTATCGTACTGTTCCGTCTTGGCCAACACGTTCTCACTCCCAGTGGCCCTACGTCTCAAACTATGACACTCTCAGTTCCATTCTAGCATCAGCGTTGTATGTGTCAGCTTTCGCTCATTACAGCGTCTTTCCAAAATAAACTTCCAACGTAGGTTTACTTAGATTTTAGGTGTACTTGTTTAGGTTTAGGCAATAAAACTCCTTGTGTACACTTTGGAAAATATTGTGGTTTGATTTAAAATAAGTAGCCTACATTTGTAACGCTAAATAAGTAGTTACGTTAGTTAAAGAAGCAGAAAAGGGACATTTAGCGCATTAAATTATATAGCAGCAAACAACTATTATCTGTAAAGATATAGTGGAGTAATGTTTACCTGAGAAGAGAATGAAGTCTCTCTCTGTGTGTGTGCTGTTATCAGACTTTCTCCTTGCTTTGTTGACATAGCCGGGCTGGCCGTGTGTACTTTAAGTGCATGTTCGTGCATGTGAGCGTGCCCCTCTGGCTAGCTCATCACCGCCGCTCTGCACTGCGCTGGTACGGTGTTTACAGCTTATAACGTCGTCCCGACAGACAGGGTCGTCGCGAAGACGTGGTGCCGACCCTGTGGTTCTCAGGTAAACGCTGTTAGCGCTGCCTTCCGTTGTTTGCACTGTTAGCACCAATGAGTTGCGAGCCACTGAGAAGCATTTGAAATGCTCCCAATCTTGCACCATTAAGTAGGCTGACATAGGTTACATTTTGTGAGACTTAGGTGTACAACACTAACTGTAAGTCTAAAGGAAAGTATCACCTGTAAATATTGATGGTTAACATTTTGGGTACCCACTTTTTGTCCCAAATAGAATGTGAGTCCCCACTATGGGACTAAGGGCACAAACCTCACATTCCCACAATGTGGTTAAAACAAGAGTGCTACACAGTGCTTTCAGTGTGTGTTAGAGAGAGAGAGAGAGAGAGAGAGAGAGAGAGAGAGATAAAGTAAGCGAGTACTGTTTGCGTTAATGTCGCTTCTCTGCATGCATGAAGTATCCATTTCAGTTTGGTCGCTTTGGTCTAGCTGGAGTTCAATGAAAGAGTGCACATATTTGCACTACCGCTTGCACCGGGTGCAGCGTATTTTTGAGAAAGGTTAGATGAAGTGATTAAGCGTGAGGTTTTATAATACCTTCCTGCCTCTGAGGTTTCTCAAGTTTGAACTCAACGTAGCTGAGGTGAAGGCATGCAGGCCTGAAGTGGAGCTGTTGTAAAATATAGAAGGAAACGGAAGTGTTGCTGGTGCTTGTACAACAATTACACAACCAAAAAAAACATGTGATGTGTGAATGAATCACTAACAGTTTGAAGAATTTCACCTCTACATACAGCTCAACCACCAACCTGCTGAAATAATTTAAAACGTGAACAATCCCAACTGAAAAAAAAAACTGGTTAAATTCTGAGAATAGTTATGGCGTTTATAAAGATGTGGCAAAGTAAGCTGCAGCAGCATCACTTCAGCAAACAAAACCTTCTCAGTTTGCAGATTCTCACTCATCATTCTTCATCAAATTTATCTCAGTGATAGCCTGAGATGATTATCATTTTCTATGATAGACATTGAAAGCTAGCATTTTATAAAAGATCATTTGTGGAGCATCTTGGTAGCCAAATGCTGAAAGTGCATACCATATTAACTCACGGTCCGGGGATTTGATACTGGCCTTTGGACATTTGTTGCATGTCATACCCCTCTCTCTCTGTCCCTGTTTTCAGTTTGTCTCTATACTGTTATCTGTCTAATAAAGGAGAAAAAAAAGAAAGAGCCCTTGTAAGAGTTCACATTGCCACGACCTTTCAAAGAACATAAGAGCCAAAAATAATAACCATTATTGTCACTTAAACCCTCAATCAAAATACAAATGTGATACGACATGAGGTCCAACGGTGTGCTAAATCATATCAAATTATTGTAAGACTAATGGTACAGTACAGTGGCCAAGCTAACAATATCAGTACAGTAGTAGTAGTAGTACACTGGCTACAGTATCTCATCTCGCTCGCCCACCAGAGCTCTCCAGGTTGGTGTAATTGAAATGGATGGCTGCTGGAAAGGCAAAAGGTCACTAATTGTCACCAGTCAAATGCGGTTATAATACAGCTCAGTTAGGTCACAATAAGAGCTTCATGTCACCTGCAGGTTAGGAGCCTGCTGCACTTCAGGCATGCATTTCATGCTCCATTAATTGTGTGCGCAGAGTTAAACATCTCGTGTGCTGGAAAAAGGGAAAGACACGTCGTTTGTTGAGCGCTCGCTAGGTGTCCTGGGGAGGGGGGGGTTCTCAGTGTTAAATACAGCGGGAGGACATGGAAAGAAGGAGATGATCACTTCTGCTCATGCATGCCCTTTGAGTTTTCACGAGTCAAAACAAGCAATGTAATTAAGAGCTGCATCAATGACTTTTACCTCTCTATTCATCTCAAACATGTGCAAACCTGCTCCTGTTGACAGTTTTAAAGTTAATCCGAAAGCTTGAAATCGCAACGGTGCCTCTCTTTTTGGATCAACTTTGCACCTAAATGTAATCTAGTCAAAGTGACTGCTTAGAATAGGTCACTTTTTGATTTACAGTATTCTACTTCATAGATCACACCAGCACTGTGGAAATGGTGCACACGGTGTGTAGCAGTTCTCTGGGTTGATGGGTGTGTGACATGAAAGGTCTTAGGAAATTGAAAGTGACGACCCAGCATGGAACATGCATGGAAGTCACTTCTCAGAAATGTGACCTTTTTCTGGTTGTTAAGTCAGGGGTGGGCTCAAAAAAAAGGGGGGGGGGGGGGGCAAACTGATTTAAAGAGAATTATACAATAGTCAATGGTTGCGACTGCAGCCCCATAAAAGAACACCCCAGAAGGCATATCGTTTTAAAGGCACCCCTTGTGGTGGGGGGGGGGGGAGACCAGCGGTGTGTTGGTGAGGCAAACTGGGAATGACTTCTGGTGTCCTCGACGCGTGCGGAACAGCCAGCGTGGTTCCACAAACGATGCCTAACCAAATTTAGGATGTTTTTCGCTGCCAAAATGAATTGTGTGTGAAACCTTCCCCCCACGCGGTCTAACTTCTAGTCTGCTTTATCGGACCAACTTAGCCGTGCTGCTGTCGACCCAGTCAGCAGCTGAACAAAAGCAGTGTTCTGATGGACAATCACTGTTAAGTAATGGGGATTTTTTTACACATAGACATGCAGTATATTTGTGAGTTCAGTTGCAATGCAGGCTGCTATAAATGTTGACTGCTATTATTGCATAAAGCCACTAGAGGGGGTGCAATCACTACGAATCAGAAACAGAAAATAATGCAGTGCCATTCAAATTAAAGGACGAAATTAATTTGAGCAAAATGTTTCGGTTTTAAAAAAAATGTTTTAGTTTGTTTTACTCTTGTTATTTAATATTTCTATTTTACAAAGTCAGTGTGGTGGTGTTAAAACTGCGTGCTTGTGTGCGTTTATGCATCTGTGTGTGTGTGTGTGTGTGTGTGTGTGTGCATAAGTAGACTGCTGGACATACCGCAGGGGGACTCCTGCGTTGTCAGGGGGCCTCATGTGGCTCGTGTCCGTTCTCATCATCACCACCACCCCCCTCCACCCCCCCTGCATCAGCCACCGCCTGCCCCGCTCAGAATCCATGTCCCCTGCTCCACACTCTCTCCTCGTTCACACTTTGCGTCCCCGCTTGTCACCGTCGCCACTGACGAGCTCTTGTGTGGTTTTCAACCAAAACACTATTTAGACCCTTCGCTTCACAGAGACAAGTACGCCGCTTCGCTCGGCTTGCCTTACCTAAAAATGAATGTAAATGAAGATACAAGTGCTCTCGTGCTGACTGAGGCTGTGTGCGTGTGAAGGGCCCGACATTTCACGCTGTCACAGGTGTGCATGGATAGCGTTTTAAAGCCACAGTCCACAGTCCCTTTCGTTCATGGCGAGCCTCTCCTAATCTAACATGTCACGGTGTTGACACTAGTGTGGCTGGTTGTGCTAAAAACACACGCCTGCTCATCGTGCCTGGTGTCCGTTTGAACTGCTCGTGACTTCACACTCATGAACAAGCCGCGATCTCCACCTTGCTCCCACATTTAGGAAAAGCCTTGCGGTACATAAACTTACATACACATACGTACACAACTCACTACAGCAACTGCAGATGGTAAGCTCTGATTGGCCACATGTCGAGGAATCGTTGATTGTTATAACCTGAAAAAGTTGAAGTGGTCTGATAATTCTTTTGCTAGCTCAGAACTTGTTCCCGGGTTTTAGGAGCATGAAAAAGTTTTGTTGGAGCTTCAGACAAAAAACCCGATGCAGCAGCACAGTGAAATAGACATCAAGATGTGAAGGCCCAATTCTGAAAAGAAAGCATTGAAGGTAACATCACTGCTGGAAACCAAAACATGGTACTGTCATTTAATCATGTTGTACAGCAGTAGCTTTAAAGTACATTGAAACCATAAAGAGTACGCAGAACTCAAAAAGTTATTCCTTAAAGCCTTCAATGTTGTTTTCACTCATCATGCCTCTTATTGTGTAAGTGCAGTGGCCATACAATTCACTTGGAATTACCAGTAATTTGCTAGTAATTCGTCTATGCTCTACTGTTTTAGGTTAGTTGTTTGCTGAGCACAATTGATTAACTGATTAACTTCTGTAGAGCTACAGTAGCTGGGAATATTTAGTGAGAAAAAAAAATGTTGATATTATTTGATAAATAATCAGAATCCCACATGCACAGTTCATTTACAAGACAAACACATGCAAATGCAATGGTGTATTCTGAGCTGAAATTGAACACAAACCAGTCCACAGACACACACACATGACTTCTTGTAGTTTGATTGACTTCATCTTAAATGGTTTCAGTCAATTGAGCAAACAAAAAGTGAGACATCAATGATCATCTGGACAATTAGCCCACTCCCCTCCATAGGTGAATCACAGGTCAGAGGTCAGCTACAGTGCCGCTCCCCTGGGGCTGGTAGGGATTTAGTGACTTGGTCAGCAGCACGGATACTGGATCTGAAACCTGAAGTGAGGAGGTCTCACATGACTGTCTTTCAATGCAATGCGGTTTTGTCTGTATACTTCTGCTAAAATGATTTGAGAAATGCAGCTGAGCAGCACCATCTTCAGGATCTGCAGCAAAACAGTCCCTCTAGTTCTGAGCGCTGACCTTTGACCTTCTTTGCTGGTGTTTTTTATTTTCTTATTTTTCATATTTCTCTTAAATTTATTTTTCTTTTCAGGTTTAACTGCACATATACATATATGACCTGTTGTTCTTGCTTCTTTTGCTCTCTCTGATATGATTTGGTGATGAAGAAATGTGTAAATCTTTTTAAAAAACGACACGGTACCTGTTTTCAAATCTAATAAAACCTGAAATGCAAATGTACACTGCAGCAAATGTGTGCACACGTCAAAACTCATGTACATAAGGTCGAACAAACGCTGTCCCAACGACTGCTGCGTTTTCCTGTCGCTGTTCCCCTTCACTAACGTTACCCCAACATGTACATAGAGCACTTAAAACAAAGCCTGCATTCATCTGTGGCCACCGGCTGAAGACGAGGCCTTGTTCGGCGGTCCGTGCCCCGGCAGGTTTTCAGGTCATCTGAGACTATGTGCATATTTTGGATGTCATCTCCGCTGTTGTATTATTGTTTTATTCACAGGGCATGGACTAATTATTTCAACAGCTCTCTTCATTCGGGCGCAGACTGACAGTTGCCGTCATTGGAGTGATCAGTCCGCTCCTCGGACTCGGCCGAGGCTATTTGATGTATATTAACAATAATTGGTGCCACCGCCACAATGATGTTTGGTAAACCTTTGTGCTATTTTCCAGGAGGATGCCCATGAGGAATTTCTGAGTGGCTGCTCCGTCTACGCAGACGCCTTCAGAGTCAGGACAGATGGGGAGGACTGCTGTCCAATGCAGATCAGAGACACCACGACCTAATCATCATCACATGCGGGACATACGGTCATCCTCGTTGTCTCGTTGTCTCTTCCGATCAACAGTATCTACCGCATGTGCTCCAATTCCATTACTGTAACAGCTTCATCTGCTGGATCATATTGAGCAAGTCGAAGACAGTGTGGCATTTGTTATCATAAACAATTGTAGGGATACCTATATTGTTTGAGACAGAATTTACCCATCATGTGATAGTGACATGCTAGAAAGTCACACTCATTTAAAAATTAGGTTTATGTGAGTCATGAAGAAGATAATAAATGAAGATCTTTTTTTTCTACAATGAATAATATGATTTGTTTGCAATCATAAGCAAACAAACACCAGTAAATACAAAATATAAAAGTCTCAGCACCTTTTTGAATACATAAGTGACGGCAGACAAGTCATTGTTACAATTTTATATTTCGATAAAAATCAACATTCTTTCGTCAATCAAACTTTTTTACTGCTTGCCAACTTAAGAATTCTTGTCAGGCCTTGTCCTTTTTAAGTGGGCCGACTCAAAATGTGTGCGCGCTGTTGTTATGTTTGATTCCGTGGTACAAGTATAAGTTATTTTGCTCTCCTCCTTGTAATCCTGGCAGCCGGGGCCGATTGCAGTGAGATGGTGGAGTCTCCAGTTCCAGCATCTAGCGGTGACTCCAGCAGGTCTTGAGTGTGCCAGATCCTACAAGTGAATGAGAGGCAGATGTGTGGTGACAGCACTACGCTCATTAGGCCGAATCAGTGTCACACTGTGACAACTGGCCAACTTGAGGCTTCTCTCCTCACTCAGAGCTTTACCACGTTCAGCCGAAACCATCAACTGCTCTGCATTCTCTCTTTTGCCCAAAAAACAACACCTTTTAGGGTGAATCACTTTCTTAAATTCTGTGAATACACTGTCACCAACCAGCCATAACGTTTCTCTAAACCTTAAACCAACTTCTTCTCCACACCCCACCTCTGATCCCAGTGGTGTCCCCTGCCTCTGACCACTGATCAACCCCTTCTCCGCAATCCCAGCTGTGTGGTCAGCTCCGGGCCCCTTGGGGGCCTCCGTCCCTGGGCTGAAGTTGTGATATCTATTTCAGTCCGCTAGAGACCAAGACAGCCGCCACCGTGGCTCCAGAGAATTCCCTGTCCGGCGATTACCGATGGTTGCGCTCCGCTCATATGCTTCAGCATCTCCTGTGTCCAAACTGCTTAGCATCTGACGGGTCGCTCTGAGCCATTAAGGCCAGTTCGCAATTATAGATGTGTGGCTGCTGGACACAGAAACAGATGTGCTTTGATCTATTTACGGTAGGGTGGATTTGGGGGGGGGGGCATTCATCACAGCTTACTGGCATGCGTGGGTCAGCTCACGCACCTCTGACATCCCTTGTCTTTCAGTTCACTTGACATGCACTTGTGTTTTTCAATCAGCACAAAGTTAAGTGATGAATGGGCACTGAGAGAGAACGGCAATAGCAGCTGCTATGTGTGTGTTTGTGTGTGTGCGTGTGTGTGTGTAGGGGTGTCAGCACACATAATTAAGCACGTGTGAATGTACTGCGTGCGCGTTTATGCCTTCAATCTGCATCTGCCAACCGCAATCGAGCATGTGTGGAGGTGAGAGCTTACTGAATGGAAATTTCTGACGACCCTGTTGCACTGAATAAAAAAGCAAACCAATTGGAGCCCCATCTGTTCAAGCACCCACATCCACCAAGGGGCAAAATAGTTAGTGTTGCGGTACATTTTTAACGCCTTGTCTCCTTTTTTCCCCCTCACCCCTCAGCTTGAAGTGCTTTGGGTGGTGAAAAATGGAAAACAAATGTTCTGTTGACAGCTTTCTTATGCCCAGGGTGTGTGCGTATTTATATCATAAAGGTGCCAACACATCCTGGTTTTACAGGCTGACCATCGCTAAGGGGAGAAGAGAGGGGGACAAAGCGGGGGGGGGGGGGGGGGGGGGGGGTGGTGGGGGGGGGGGGGGGGGG
>NW_022280531.1:0-13453 GCF_004355925.1 Anarrhichthys ocellatus | reverse complement strand
GGGGGGGGGGGGGGGGGGGGCTATCCTGTAGATCATTCTGGTAATTACTAGATCAATGATGAATAGGCCGCGATAAGCCTGTGACAAATTAGCTTACAACTAAGTCTGCTGTGGTGTGAAATTTGTATTCATTTGAAAAGAATGTAGCTTTATAATCAGAGTAGGACATCTACAAGTGAAACGTGCTGATTGCATGTTGGGTCCTGGTGTAAATACACAGTACACTCTGGACCTGGACTGCGTTAAGATTGAGGCTGAATGTCTCCTGTGCCGCTCGGAGCGCAGTAATAACGTGGACTCGGCCCTGGAGTTTGAAGCAGAGCATGCCTCGGTGACATTCAGTCATTCTTCCTCCTCGTCACTTGTCTTATTGTCGCCACTTGGCTGGTATTAAAAATTCACGGGTCACTTGTATGGCATTTAGTGGCTGTCTCCAGCGGGCCGCGCGCCCGTGCTAACTAGTCAATTGTGACCACTTTTCACAGCGGCGGCAAACGCCTTGGGCGAACTGTGATTTCATAAATGTTTACGGTGTCAGTGGCGAGCCTGATGGGGGGAAATGGTAATAACTCTACTCTACCAAATATGAATAATGAATGAACTCATATCATTTCATAAATCAGACGGGATGTGCAACATATGGAAATAAGCAGGCACATCCTTGCCACTGGGTTCGGCTGTTAAACAAGAGCACCGCGTTTTTAAACCGCTTTCACCGCCGCGATGCTTTGTCCCGTATGTTGCAGCACTGTCTGCTGTAGCATCACAGAGGTTGCATTCAGAGAGCACAGAGGGAGTCCAACATTGACATTGTGCTGGAAGCAGGCCCTGTCCTGAGGTGAACCATGTGTACACAGCTTTAGGTCCTCTCTGATGTAGGTGTTCCTCAGTCCGCCAGCGTCGTGTTGCGAGGGCAACCGGCCCACTGTGCTTGCGCCGCGTCAGTGCGCTATACTCGGAACATTCATTCATAAAGCTTGCATCCAGCGAGCCACTGCCCGCACTAGGAGGCAGTGATCTTGAAAACATCACATTTTTTGCATCCCAAGCTTTCCCACAGCTCATATTTTAGCCGTTTTAGTCTTTTGAGACTTTAAGTAAACATGTTTATCGATTGTAGAATTATCCCCAGAATCACTGAAGTGCGAAAGCTCATTCCCTCAACAAAATGACGGGTGCCCAAGAAGTTAATATTCCGAGGTCTGGCTGGTCCTGCTCATTAATTCAGTTAAATGAAGTGAGAGAGGGGGAATCAGGGTGAACCGAACAGGAAAAAAAGAGCCCTTAAAACCATTTCCTGCCATTTGGGTAACGTGCAGAAAAGTCGGAGGCTCTGTGTTTGTCCATCCTGCTTTTCTTTACGCCGCTTTTTAATCTCAATGTGGATGCGTGTTTGTCTTCTTTTCCTCACTTTGGTCTAATATCTTCTCCTGTCTTTTGCGGCATTGCTCCTTCCTCTCTCTCTCTCTCTGTCTGTCTGTTTTTCCCATGATTGCTGGGTCAGTAACTTGGCGGTGGATTGGGTCAGGGGGCGCAGTCGGGTTTTGTCCACCAGCTTTGGGTTGTGAAGGCTAATGCCTCCTGACACACTCAGCTCCATCAGTCCCGGCCGCATCATTCCAGTAATGCAGAAGTCATCGGGGCCTGGGATTGCGTGAGGGCTCTCATCTGGAAACCCAAACAACCTTAACCTCATTGAATTCCTGTTGAAGAATGCAAAAATTAATGAATGGATTAAATTGCTGCTTTGTCTCATTGGATTACACAATATTGTTTGGGATTGCTGCAATTCTGGAGAAACATCTCCCAAGTGTTCCCATGTAGTGATCGAAGAGGAACATGCCAACATATTTTCTCACGTTAAAATCCATAAACATACAGTATTGAGTGTGCGCAGGCTATGTTGTAATGTATGTTCAAAGGCCAAAGTTTAATCTGGATTTCGTGGCCTCTTTAGCTGGTGTGCTGGTCTTTTCCAACCATACTACACTTCCTTTACAGGCACTCAACTGAATTGTTGCTTAACCTGTGCAGTGACCCTGCCACATGCTATCTGCAGCCTTCCATCCCTGATCCACCGCTACACTATTCCCCTTGTGGGCAAGGGTTTTTGCTACGCGACAACCGGAGCCGCAGACTCGCAGAGAGAAATCCATAAACCTTGTGTGTGTAGGGCAGAGAAAGAAAAAAAAATTCAGCACCAGTGCTTACTCATCTGTTAAAAACGGAGTGATCTGCAAAGTTTGTGTGAGAGGGTTTTTGACGGTGCCCTGCTGCTTTGTCAGCGCAGCACATGCTGCAGGCACTGGCATCCCCTATTGCCTTCCAGGTCATTGGCCAGGCTCAGCGGGAGGTGGGCTTCTAGCCCCATGACACGTCCCTGATTCACAGCTGGATCCGTAACAAGGTATCATAGCAAATGAGTCGGTAAAACATCACTGGTTTGAAGAGCGTGAAAAATTGTCATGATATCATTTGTAATTCCGGATCTGGACTGCCATTGGTAAGGAGAGGGGGCGAGGAGGGGGCGAGGAGGGCGAGAGATGTGGTTATGAAGGGGTTTTATTCCTCTTCGCCATCTCCAATAGTCTCGTCCCCCCCCCCCCCCCCCACACCCACCCACAAACTATCATCCCCACTACCCCACAGCCTGACCCCCAAAACTGATGCCTGAGGGGGGGGGGGGATCCAAGCTAATGTAAGGAGGCAATAATTAAACATCTCGTGAATCTAAGTCAAGTGAGTTATAGGTGTTGGACTCGTAACATGTGAGCTTCGTGACACCATGTCCGCTTCTTGAATGCGGATTTTGCTCCTCATTGCACATGACGTGGTGGTCATCGTGGTGTGTCAGGTTGGTTCCGTCCCCCGGTGTGCTGCGGCGATGGTGGCGATGTTTGGGGAGACTGGACAGAGGAGTTAGTGAAATGGTTTGAGAAACATTACAGCTGCTGAGCACAACGCAAAAATAAGTGCTAAAATATCCACATACAGTAGTGTTACTTATCATTTGAAAAAAATGTAAACTGAAAAAAATAGGACAGACAATATATGCTGGATAAAAATTGGTAACAATTTTTTCGATAAAATACTTTCAAAAGAAAAGGCCTCTTTTATAACATATCATGTAACTGTCAGTCAATAGAAAACATTACACTCAATTGTTTTATTGCCAAATTCTGTCATTGTCATTAAAGCCATTGTTTGTGTACAGTACATTGGTCATACTTGAAAATCTTGTATCTTGTGTAGTAATATTCACGAAGGAAAACTATCACAAATTGACATAAAGACATAAACCACAGTCTGTATTATGCAATAAAATTCGACACATAAACCCTTGTGATCTTTAACCTTTCTGTGTTGAGAGTACAGTTGGATGTGAGGCTGTGTACAGGTTTGATGGATGCAAAGAATGGACAAACATCAGCTCCCTCTAAAACCACAATGGAGACCTTGGATCTAAATGTCATGGTTTCATAACGGATACACTGACATTTGTGTGATGGGATTTAGCCATGGGTTAATATAGCCATTGCTGGCACACCGCATTGATGTCCATCTCACTCGGGCTGTGAAGTCTATCTTACCATTCTTTGTTTTTTTTTGGTGCCCTCACAGAAGTTTCATTCAAAGGGAATTGGATTGGATTCTATGCTGGTTAAAGCCAATTATTTTATCAGAAAACAAACCTGTTTGATATGTAGGTTTGTTTTATATGATGATAATGTGCCTCAGGAGCAGTTCAGATCATTCTTTTTTTGTTGAGTGTTGGTGCTGGGGAGTGTGTGTGTGTGTGTGTGTGGGGGGGGGGGGTGGCTGTCGGGGGGAAAGGCGGGCGATCAGCATTAAAATCAGAGCCATGTAAATCTAATCAATTATACAGTTTTTCAGATAAAATGTTGGTAAATCAAAACACATTTTCCAAAAGTCACAGTATAATGAGAAATTTAAATTGGAAACAGAAACCATTTGTTTATTATAAATGCCAGGGTGAGGTGGTGACTTGCCATCCATAAATTTCGTTATCCTTTCATATTCCTTTTATCTATGACTACAGCTTTGGCACTCATTCAAGATTTTAATGAACCCAGACTTCTGAGGCATCAAGGCCTAGTGATGCATTGTCCATTTGGATCAGGGCGTACAGAGGGGGGGACAACGGCGAGAGGCTTTTGCCTTTGACATAATATTTTATATTCTATTGCCTTACAGGGGGGTCATTAGGTGATTGCAACATTTAACAACATAACAGATTGACAAGAATAAACATATATTCAGCATATATCTGGAATTGACAACCAGACTGATGATCTCGTGTGTGTGTGTGTGTGTGTGTGTGCATATGGCAAAGGGGTGACTTGACTCAAAAAAACAATTTTCTGAGCTTTACGGGGACACAGAGAACCCCCCTGCTCTGGCGCGACCTGGTGTCGGCTGCTTTCTTGGGCTCAGAGGTTCCTAGGGGAGACCAGAATGGAAGTTGAGCATCTCGCTGTGATCCAAAGAAAGTGTGCCAAATGCTATCAAAACTGGATTAGCAGACAACAATTGTGTTCGATGAACGGAAGGGGGGAGGGAAAGATGTAGTTTCTAAGTAACCCGTGGATGGAATTTTCCAACTCCGTCGCATTTCTGGAAAGGTTGCACACATAAACCATCTTTAGTTAGGGATACAATCTATGTAAAACAACCCACAGAAACAGCACACTGAGATATGTTGATATAGACTTTATAAAAAACAAGGGCCTATTTGTAAGTCATTTCTGATCCTTTGAGGCTAACTCGTCTTTCTGCCATTTGAGTTGAAATATGTTTTCTATGCGTTGTCAGCCTTTGGAAGAGAGGATCATCTATTAAGAACAGGCCGATCTGTCATCAAAATGACCTAGAGAGTAAATGGCAAATAGTCACATTATAAGCAGTCCCTGCATGCAACCTCTTGTTACAGGTTCCATATGTCTATGAGTTCAACCAGACAAATGTTTCTGTCTCAGATCGTTTAAGTTAGATAATTTTTAGAGGCCACTTAACCAGTAATTTAAAAAAGAAATGATAAATGTCCAAAAATATGATACCAATGATTTGATGAGCAGAATTGTGTCCCCCTTTTTGTTGAAAATCACATGACCCCTCCCAGTGGCGGCTGGTGGAAAATGTTCTAGGTAGGGCCGTCCTATCAATTTCAGCAAACATCCCAGTATGATTTAATGCAAAAAAATTAAAGTATCAAACACGCATTACTACTTTGCAGTTAAATATTTAACATTTATTCCAACACGAAAAAAAGCAGTATATAACACTTATATAATAATATATCATGTTTATTTATTGAGATGCCCCTATGGACCTTGTTATAGGACGTAAAGTCAGGAGAAGTAAACATGAAGTGTAATTATGAATACTAATGTTAAATTAAGCTATGATGAGTTTTCACTGTTAATTTACCATCTCAATTACATGTTGATGCCTCCATGACCAAGTTAAGCAGATGAAACTGAGGACAACTATGTAGAAGAAAAGATGTTCACTTTGCCTAATATGTAGTTTGACAGAGTTCTCCATGTGTGTCCTGGTGTTCTCATGTTTCCTTACCTCCTCATCCCTCACTCCCTAACTGTCCGTGCTGGATCTGTCCCCGTTGTTTTAAAAAGCTAAATAAGTTATTAGCATGACGTTATCTTGCTAGCCAAACCTGTCTGGTGTACAGCTAGTACAGAAGCTTCGCATGTACTGCTTCCCTTTCCCGCTAGTCTGCTGTCTTGATTGTGAGGTCAGGCTGATCTGATATCAGCTCTTTGGCCTGCAGGATCTCTGCCAAAGTTCTCCTCTCAAACGAGACTTGGAGGAGTAGTGCTGGCCTGTAGAGACTTCTCCAGACGAGAACACGCAGCTAGGGGCCTAAAGGCCCCACGCTGAATCTATTTGAGGGTGCTGATTGGCTAAATTGTCACTCATTTATATCTTTAATCAGCAATTGGCTAAACTGCTTCATAGACCTGCCTCTTTTGGGCCAAAACGATTTTGCTCCCCTAGCTGCGCATTCTGAGACGTGTCATGCACACAGGCGGAGAGCACGAGCAGGAAAAGCATATATTTTGCGCAGATATCATATTTTACACATATTACTGGGTACATTCCATAGTTCAAAAACACAAATATTGACAATTTGTATAATTTATGATTATTATAAATTTTTTTTGTGTGGCTCAAGGTGGGGCCAGGCCCTCTATTGACCAGCCGCCACTGACCCCTCCGACTTATTCAGTGACCCATTGGGCTGGTCCTGACCCCCAGGTTGGGAACCAATGCATTGCATGAACTGAGCCACTGGTGTAAAGTCTATTGGTGTACACTTTCTGGTCAGAACACAAGTTACATTTAATTAAAAAAAAAAAACGGTTTATGATGTCAAGGCAGGACATCTCCAACTGAAGCACGACCGAGAAATGGTCACCATGGACTTAAGGTCGACCACCGGACACACTCGGCTCTACAACCTTGACGAGATAAAGTAAGTTCAGCAGCACATTCGCATCATTCGAACGCACCCACAGCACAATGGCTGACATTTGGAGCAAATCCCCTGCTGACTTAATCACTGCGAATATTGCGTGTCATTTGTGCAGCACACTTGGACCTGGCTGATGTTAGTGGTAGTAATTCACCACCGCTGCGAGAGAGAAGCCCCGGGGTGGCGCTGCGCCTTGTGCTCTCTTCTCTCTTTCCCTTCACCCCCTCCCGGTACTCTCCGTTGCAAGCCTCAGCCCGTCCCCTGTCTCACACAGCATAAAGACACCAGAGTAGTTGTAGACAGAGACCATGTGTGAGGCAAAAAATCATGCCACTGTTTACCTAATGTAACTTTCATCTAAAGTAATTTATAATACTCATTTTTAATTATCTTGTAAATTAAATAAAATTTTTATCATAACTCACTCTTTGGCTAATTTCCCTCTCAAAACATCCTCCTCTCCCCTCAGCAGCACCACAAACAGCTACTACTACTCGCTGTTTACCGTCCCATGTGCTCGGAGTCCTCCGTAGCCCGGCCCCTCTCCATGCTCTGGCCAATCACGCAGCTCGGGCAGTGCGAAGGAACTACGTCTGCAGCCAATTGCTGCCTGCTCTGATAGCGCGTCATCGAAGGAAACATGGCGGCGCACATCACCAGAGCCGTGAAGCGTCTTGTTCCTCAGTAAGTCGCTTCATATTTTCTTTTCTTATCGATCCTTCTCTTAAATGTGCTCTAGAGAAACACAGCCTGCAAAATGTAACGGCGCTAGTTTTAGTTGGTAGGTTTCCCCGCCATGTCGCAGCTAGCAGCTGTCGGTCCAATGTCACTTGTTTTGTTGGCTGGGGGAGAAGTAGACTTATAGCAGATGTCAACAGTGTTTGCTAACATTCTGCTCGTTTGTCATCGCCGTTATGTTAGCTTAAATGACGAAGTGGAGACGCGTTTGTAGCTACTTGTTTGCTACGAGTTTATAAAAAGCTGGAAATATGCACAGAATTTGTACATACCTCAGCAGATAGAAGATAAATACTGCTGCGTCCTGAGCTCCACTGTGCTGCACTGGCTCAGAATGAAGAGAACGTGCTAATCGTTACTGGTACCAAAGACACACCGAGGGCACTGCAAAGTGAGATTCACCTATTTGCACACAAAAACAAAGCAGAAGAAACAAATCAAGTTGTGCAGGTGAGATTTGAAAAATCCCCTGATCATGGGAGGAACTCGCCTCAATAAATATTATAGTCAAATACAAAAGTGATATAAAAAGGAAAATGGACATGCAAACATACTCCAAAATCAAAAAGCAAAGATAAAGCAAGCATCTTAAATCAAGCAGATAATATAACGTAGTAAGAGTGTGTGTGTGCATGTGTGTTCACAAAAGCACACTTCTGATCAGTCCTTATGAAAGGGGAGTGCTAATTATAGTCAGATATGCTCATTTTGAATAGTTGAGTTCATCAGACAGGATCTGAGCCTACATGTGGAATTCTTAAATGAGGTAGACTGAAATGCAATTTAAAAAGATAACTGTTCAATAACTAAGTCCCCGTATGACAAATGGAGAATAGACAGAGCCCAATAAGAAACCTTGGGAGGTGTAACCATTTGTTTTTTATCGTTTTATAGTTTTGGACCTCACTGTTTCACTGGAACAAATACTTGACAAGGTACTAAATGTGGCAATTCTGCAAAACCTTTTTTGTAGGATATAAAGCTTGAGAAGGTGGGATAAGAAGCTCCCCAAATGATAATGTAGTATAGGAGGAAAGGATAAATCAAGCTTTAATTAAGAGTGCATAAACACTTCTGATGATCCAAACTATGACTTTTGCCAACGATGCAAATAGATTAAGATATTTTATTGTAAACAAACCGAATATGACTCTTCCAGCTTAGAGTTTCATCAATCAGGACTCCAGGGAAACAGATCTGGGTGCTGTTGAGTTGTATTATTTTACTGTAAGCGATGTTTCTGATATATAATCTACATTCACTGATAAAAACAGGACAGACAACATTTTAGATACACCTCTGCAGTAAAACTATCCAACGTGCCTATTCTGAAGACTTGAAAGTGGTACATTACAAAAACTATATCAGCAGGATCATCAGATTTTATGTAATTATGGTAATGAAGGTTATTGGTATCGCTTGCATGTGAGGCTATGCAGCAAAGCCAAGATTAAACCAATTCGACAACTGAGCCAAATGTATGCCAATTACAAGGGTTAAATCAGTAACGTCCATCAAAGGTCAGTGTTTGAATGGTAGGGAGTAGATCTGTTGGTGTGACCATGTGGTCCCACATAAATAATACAATCTGCATGTTTTATATTCGTAACGTTTTTCATAATCGGTTAATTGTTTCAGTCATCTTTCTTTGTCTTTTATTCTCAGTCATCTCCAAGTACTTCATCACATTGATGCAAAAAACTGATACAACAAGACAAGGAGTCTAAAGCCTGTGAGGCTGTACTGACGCACATCAGCGCCAAAAGCTAACTTTAGCATGCTAATATACTCACAATGACAATGCTAACATGCTGTTTAGCAGGATTGTTCACCATCTTAGTTTAGTATGGTAGCATGCTAACGGGCACTAAACACAAAGTGCAGCTTGGGCGTATGGGAATGTCATTAGTTTGATGGTCTGATGGTGGTGCTACTGAATATCACCAACCGTGACCGTAAATGTACGTTCTAGCATATTCATTAGTATGGCCGTTCCTAAAGTCTGCACCTCCTCTGGCCGTCACTCGTTCCACTTTGCCGCTCCTGGTGACTGGAACAAGTTGCAAAAAAAAGAGATGCTAAAACTCCACACCTTCATTCCTGTCCATAAATGTAATAATATGTTTCTGATCACTGCACCTGCTTTTGAATTGGCTTCCCTGGAACGCGGTACATACATCTATACTGCAAATGACATGTCATGTCATGTTTTCATTTAGTCTCAAGTTGTTTTATTGCACTAGTTGTGTCCATGTTCTAATGTCTTGCATCGTCTTGCCTTCCGTCGCTGCTTCTTGGCCATGTCGTCATTGTAAATGAGAATTGGTTACAAATTGAGTTATCTGGTTAAATAAAGGTAAAATAAAGAATGGATTAAAAGGGATCACCGTGGTTCTCTCGGTTCATCCACACAGCTAGTGTGGTTAAAAACTTCCAATATTGTTGAAAAATATGGCACACGATGGCCTTCTACATGTCTGAGATGTTAATAAGGCATACTTACTAAAAACAGTATTGCCCCCAAGGTAGACGAATTGCAGTCATAATAGTAGTCATAAATGTGGGATCCAGTGTTTTTGGAGACTTGACTAAATGTCTGGATTGAGCCTCTCTCGCTTTGATTTTCACCATTCTTTTAAAAATCTGGAAAGTCTCCCAACTTTACGGGAATGCAAAATGAAATTGCTGGACTACTTTAAAAATACAAGCTCTTCCATTGCATATTAGTCTTGTGTGAATTTCTGCAGGGCTTCGTCATGAGATTCAGTGACCGATGGTCAGCAGTCAAAGTGGCCTATAGTGCTCTTCTACCTTTGGTAAACTCTCACGCAGGTCTCATAACTGGCATAATGAGAAACCTCAGACAGTTTGAGTGTTACAAAGAACGTAAGTGAGTTTAATATTCTAGCAACACGTCCGTACTGGTCAACTGCGTTGTGACATGTGGCTCTAATTCAAGGCGCATGAATTTCCAGAGGCACAAAGCTGATGATCCTGCCAAATTAGAGTGTGAAGTGATTGTCACGCCAGTGTGTGTGTGTGTGTGTGTGTGTGTATGTGTGAGTGAGTGTGTGAGAGAGAGAGTCTTTGTCTGTTTGTTCTTGTGGTGATAGCCTGAACAGATAAGAAACAAAATATCTTCTCATCTCAGGAATCCCTCTTTTAACTTAGCATCTCACATTTTTCTTGTAGCATTTTAATATTTACCAATTAACTTGTAGTAAATATTAAATGTCTTTCCGGATATTTTGAAAATATATATTTTTTTAATGATGTCTTGCGTGCAGCATATGCAGATGAAATCTCTACCTCCCTAATGGGATTCATACTGAGTTTTTGGCTGGTGTTTCCGGGTAAAGCGGTACCTACACGGTTAAATGCGGCTCTCTCAGAGGGCTGGAACCAGGAGAGGAATGTGTGTGCTTGTTTTATGGACAGCCTAGAGCCCTCGCCCTGGCATTGGCGGCAGACTGCTCTTTGTCACAAACACCCCTGTGTCAAAGATGCAACAGCATCCTGGAGGAAGCATTGACTGCCGCTATGAAGTCGACAAGTGATGAAAGTAGCCTAGAGGTTGTCAATTAAGCCAGCCAAGGCCTGGACCTTATAAGTTAATGGGCAGTTTCCCCTCCCAGGCCCTGCTAGGGCTTTATAGCACAGCTTATAAAAAAAAAAACAACCCAAGTGTAATGCACCCCTATAACGTTTTCAATTAAGAGAAAGGGCATAAAGCAGTGCAGACACTTGGCAGTCATGCTAGAATGTTTATAAAGTGGCATTTGGCATAAATTGAGAGGGGAATTTTTCAATTGCCCCAGTTGTTTTAAAGCAGCAGCTACTGTGCGGAATTTTATTTTGATGGTGCTTCATGCTGACTGGAAGCATTACAGACTTCCTGGTGTCTTCCCATTACCGGCTCTTTCAGCTCGGTCATATGGACATGCAGCCTGAAGTTTAAAAAGCTACGTCTTCTCAGTTGTAAAAGAGATTAGAAACAAGACAGAAATTTGATATATACTTTTAATGTTACACACTTCTTTTGTGTGCAAATTTTCTTTTTTTAGTACAACGTGTCATAAATGCCAATGTCATTTCACAGTACATTGGGAAATTACCATATAAACTGTCCTACACTAAGAGGAATTTACATGTAATACAATTAAAGACAATTAGATAAAAAGGAGCAGATTATTGTTTGTTAACATAATTGCCACTTGAACACCACAAAGCCCTTTTGTTTGTAATGCAAATAGAAATAAGCAATGATTTAAAAGGCTCACAGACCCCCCCGATCATCTGGTGTCCTCTGTAGCGGAGCTTGCTTGGGCAGCTTCCGGTAGATAAATAAATGAGTGTTGAATAAACACCCACGTGTTGACACCTCATTTCCTCATTGATTGGTGGTGGAAGCCAAGCTTGAGGTGTGTGGCCATAATCCAATCAAGCAGGAAAACAACCACGGGGACTGTGTAACCAAATTCTTCAGCAAAGGGAGGGCGAGCGCGGCGGCCAAGTAACCTCAAACCTCACACTCTGTGCCTTTTCAGAAACTTTGTATCTCATCTTTTTACTACACACTTTCTTGGCACTCTCTTCCTACTTTCCTCCCTTTTTATATTATGTAGACCGTTGGTTTTGTCAAGCTGAATTAAACAAAAGTACCAAAACACATGATGGGAAAGTAAAGAAAACCCACACCACAACATCACCGCCCGTAGATGTATTCACCAGGCTTTTTCATTTTAGATTTTTTTTCTTTTGAGCCAATGAATCAGTAATTCGCTCTGTTACCTGTTGTTGACCCGGCTACAGTCCTGCCTTTTGAAATTTGTAACAGAGCATTAAGCTAACACATGTTGTGTGAAAACAAAGCTGGCGTGGCAAGCCAGCTGAGTAAACGCGGTTGTGGGATGGCAGCAGAGAGAGAGAGGCCTACACTTGTCCTCAGCGCCGACGGAGGCGGATACATGCGGCCAACAGATGGATACGTTACCCCGCATCCCCAAACCAAAACAAGTGTCTCTGCTCCGGCACCGAGAGCCTTTGATCCGCAGCACATCTTTTTTGGCATCAGAGCAGGGCTGCTTTCAGGACCCCAGAGCGCACATGGAATCGCATCTGTATAAACACGGCCGCGCGGGGAGGAATGTGTGAACAATGCAACGAAAGAATTTGGTTCTAGAAACGCGGGCTCTGCTTGGCTAACGGGTGGTTTATGTGGTTTTGGTGTTTGAGCGCGGTGGTCGTATTGAATGAGAAGCTGGGGGGGAGTATGCTCTGCTTTTAATGATAACACGAGTGGGGGAACTTGTTTTTGCATTTTCTTTTTTTTTTTTTACAGACATGAGCCAAGTGCAGTGAAATTATCCTTTTTTTAAAAAGTATAGTGCAGGGTGTCAAAGATATTGACACAGCAATGTATAAGTAACAGTTTCGTTTGTTGCGATCTTTGACGTAATTACATTTTCTTCTGTATTTTTTGTTTTATTTACACAAGCTTCTACAAAAGTCATTGTTGTTGTGGTTGTCCAAGCCACCTATCCGTAAGCTATTACACATTATGATCATTATCTATTGGGATCAAATTATTTTAGATATTACACGCAGACCTCCTGAGAGAGACCACCCAATCTCCTCCTGAATGTCATGACAAGTTATAGCCCGTGTTGATCTGTTTATTGAACTGTATATTAAAGCATTTACTGTAGACATGACTAAAGATTTCACATAAAGAGTGTGTTGGGGGGCTGGTACAGTTTAGCCCATGCAGCATTAATTGGGTAGCCGTCAGAGTTGTGTGTGTGTGTGTGTGTGTGTGTGGGCAGGATATTGCTTCCAGACTTGGAGTCAGCGTCACCGTCAAAAGGCCAAAGGGGCTCTTTCGGCTATTAAACAGATACAGATTCGGGTTCAGTTTACACCTCAGGAACCTGTTGGAGGACACTCGCATCCCTGACATTAGCTCAGTGTCGTCAGTCATCGGGCGAAGCCGCGGCTTGTTCACCGAGGTTGGCCCATCACCATGGTGATGGTCGGCTAGTTCCAGGGCGATGAGGTGTAATTTACCCAGCATTTCCTGTCTGATACACAGCACCCTAATGAGAAAAAGGCCTGCTTTTACAGCAGCATGTTTGTTAACCAGTCACAGCAGGGGGTGTGTGTGTGTGTGTGTGTGTGTGTGTGTGTGTGTGTGTGTGTGTG
>NW_022280530.1:13556-28705 GCF_004355925.1 Anarrhichthys ocellatus | reverse complement strand
TCCGGTGTCGAGCCACGGGACATCACACCGTCGATCTGCCTACCCTCAGGTGTCGAGCCACGGGACATCACACCGTCGAGCTACCAGCCCTCCGGTGTCGAGCCACGGGACTCACACCGTCAATCCGCCTGCCCTCTGGTGTCGGACCACGGGCTCCACACCTTCACACACCTTCAAAATAAAATCCGTTACATCGGACTCTGTCTCCTGTGGTCTTGCGTTTGGGTCCTATCCGTGAAATCCCGTGACATAAAATGTCAAGAATTGTCTTTATTCTTGTTCTATAATTTCATAAATACAACAAACTATAGTTTTTGTATATAATATAACTATATATAAAACTTTATAAGCTGTGATATCAAATCGGGCAAAATGGCTCTTTGGATAGTAAAGGTTGCCGACCCCTGTACAAAGATGACAATATGTGGCTCTTGACGTTCAGCCGATCAATTCAATTGCAGACTCCTTTACCAACAACATTAGGATTATGTACAGTGCCCTTTAAAGTAGCATTATCTTGGACACCATGTTTCATGAATGCAGTTTATGCGTTCACAGCATGCAGATGGTATAAAGTTGCGTTCTCATGGTGATGAATAAAGTGTCTGTAGTGTGATAGCGAGCTTCTCTCCTGTTGTTCAACACGTGGTTAAGATAAGATTGCAACAGTTTACAGGAAACCTCTGCGGTGTTCAGAAAAAAAGAAAAAAAGCATTGGTTGGGCAACACAATTTACATTAAAACGCCAATTATTGACATTTTACAGCACTCTGGTTTTATTTGACATTTGATGATTAGAAAGTTGCAATAGTGTTTTATTTATTGAAACAAGATACATACATTTTATGGTTTTATGGTAGACATATCAACACATCTTTAAGACGTTTAACAGAGTACTTCTACAGTTTTACAACCATCAAATTATAGTTAATAACCTTTTTCAAAAGAATAACACTTTCTGTTTTTCATTTTCAGTTTCAGTCTAGCAAACAGCATAATTTAGGTTTGGACCAAAATTCTGACCAAATGATGCATAATGTGTGCTGTAAGGTCAGAACGTGTCAGCCAGTGACACCATTGTGTTGTGTTGGCTCTGCACTCTGGTACACTAGATTTACAATAAAACAATATTCATGGCTGATTTAATGAACTGTGCAGACAGACACTGATGGTCTTGATTGATGGCCTGACGTGGCCCAACCCCTTAAGGGTTAAAAGAGCTGAGGGGGGTTCCCCCAAAACAGATGTCAACACTGAAAATTAAAGGCAGCACTTTAACCTCAAAGTCACAGTTTCATTTAAAATCCAATGTGTTGGAGTACAGACCCAAAACAAATGAAAAAACACTGTCCTAAAACTCTGAAACTGCTCTATAGAAGTCATGTGATTACAGTGACCTTTTTACTGAGGATTAGTTGGAACTAGCTTCTGTTACAGCAGAGGACATGTTGTAATGATTACGTTGTGGCCTAATATCGAAGGCCATTTGTTGTCTGTACCATCTCATATGCCACTTTGAATAATGACCCCAACAATACATTTGGATGGTAGAATTTGGAGTACATTTAAAGTATCACATGTTCAGAATTATACTCTTCTCCCCTATGCACAATACATATCATAAAACCAGGCGCCTCTTCTCAGACTCACAGTGTCCTCTTCTGGCTAGGAATGAGTACTGCAGCTGTTGAGGTTCCGCTCATTTACAGTGGGTTCAACAGGAACAGAATAGGTCAAAGATTTGCACTTGTTTAGAATATACTTAGAGTTGTGCTGTAACTTCGTCACAGGATGGCAGCAATGTGTTTACTGCTTCATCAGATTCCTCTTCAAATAAATTCATAACCATTGCAGACAAAAGCTTGTTTACTAACTACAGTTAACTACGTGGAATATAAACAGATACTATACACTGCAAGTCCATGGTTGTCATCTAAAAGGTAATAAATATTGATGGAAACCATATTAAATATGCACAAAAATCTCCGAAATATTGAATCTTGAATGAAATTAAAATTATGAGAAACAAAAGGACAGAACATTGTATTGTATGTAGCTGTACTTGTAACAGTCTGGTTGTGTGTTAACAACAGCACTGTGTTTATCTGATACTAATACTAGCCTTATTGGTTAGCTCAGCAAAAGTAACGGCCCCAAACCAAAAAACACTAAAATAACTCTTCAAATCCTTTTTAAAGATATATTAATACATCATGTTATTGGGAAATAAATGTCAATATCTCCTTTTTCTCTAACTTGTCTAAAATCCTATGTACATATAGCAACTAAGATAAAGCACAAAGATAAAAGTTTAACCCGCGCATATATGAACTTAAGTTTCTTCTTTGAACCATTGGGTCTGCCCCACCACCACAACGCCATCACCATGACATGATTGTCATTTTGGTTGTCTCTCATCTTGTTTTTTTTCCTTCTAAATAAGACATTATTAAACGACAGAAATGTTAATTAACTTTCATGAAGTGAAAACACACTGTGAAAGGATTAAAGTTGTAAGACAGAAACACAGCAACTCTCAGACTGGACAACGCCATGGTAGCAACCTGCCAATCACAAGGTAGCCCCGCCCTAAGGCATACCCTGCTTTTATTTACTAAATGAACATCATGCTGTATTGAAGAAGGCATGAAACAAGCGATTGAGACCATAAACTCATGTTTACAATGTCCATCCATCCAACCAACCATTTTCTAACCGCTTATCCTGTTCAGGGTCACGGGGGGTTTAGGCACTTCAGTATTGGCTTCACTTTTTGTTGTTCGATTGTGACGGCAAAGGTCAGAGTTTCTTGTCCCATCAACCAGCAGTTAATGTTGACTTAAAAAACATTGTAAAAAATGTTTGACATATCAAACATCATATGGTACTTTTTACATTAAGGGACAACTGCCCTTTAAACATAAAAATACCATAATCATCTCTCAATTTACAATGCAAACAACTTGAAATAAACTTGCTGTCCTTGAAATGACATGCTTCTTACATGAGTTTGGCTTTGCTCTTAAAAGTTAATAACAGAATACAGTTTAAAAAAAGGAGTTGACAGAGGATGACAGGCTGAGAAGCCACAAACCGACACTATCCAGTGTTAGTAAGTGCAAATGTCGTATTCCAACAAGCAGCAAAGGATGTGCATCAACCACATAGGGCTGGACCTGAATATTTTATTCCGTTATTAAGCATTCATTGCACAACATCGGACTAATGGTCTATAATCTAAGGATAAATATTACAAATTCAAAGAGGGGTTTTCCTACGAAACAGTATTTGGAGTCAAAACCAAGAGCCAATCAACTCTTTGATCAGGCGACATGATTCCCATCATGCCCTAGGTTCTAAAACCTATGGCCGCTCCTTTCTCGTGAGGTTATCGTTGCCTACATGTTCATGGCGTCAGAGCAACTGAGATCAGGCAGCAACCTCGGGTTCTGAAAAGTGAAGCCAATGTCCGTTTAATCTGCGACTCCTTGGGTTGTTGAAGAGAAATATATAGAAGTCTATGAGAAAATGACTCTACTTCTCTCTTGATTTATTTCCTCAGTAAACATTGTAAACATGAGTTTATGGTCTCAATCTCTAGTTTCAAGTCTTCTTCAATACAGCATGATGTTCATTTAGTAAATGATGGTCCATTTAGAGTCAAATAGACCATAAAGCAGAGTATGCTTTAGGGCGGGGCTACCGTATATGGCGTCTCTGCCACGGCCTGTCTAACCTGTGTAAAATTGGTGTTCCGGAGGGGCAGTCGGTCGGTCCCTTGGGATCAGACCCCCGGTGCCGTGGGTTGCACCGACACAATAACTGACTTTCAGAGACCCTATAAGAATAATTTATATAATTTGTCATAATACTTGTTTGTGTATTCTGTGTCTTGACAAATACATCATGTACAATAACATCGAAACGCATCAGTAATCATTCAAACCAATACAACCCCTTCATGACACAATTTGTGCCGTGAATTACTTTCTATGCAAAATCACAGGGCAGCATTTCCAAATACGCAGGAAATGTTAAAGGTTAAATTTAAATATGGCACTCTGCGTTACAAACAGAGAGAGTGCAACTGCTTAAATTTGTCAGACACACACACAAGCAGCAGCCCGACCACAAGATGTGGAACCCAGCTGGAATGAGGCCCGTGAGGGGGAGCAGGAAAGGTGGGTGAGGAAGCGGTGACAATGCTCATCTACGCACTCCCACACAGAACTCAGATGTGGGTATGAAAGAGAGATATGTGACATGGTTTCATTTTGGCATACCCAACTTTCTTGCATTATATGTAGCTATGGGGACCATAGGAAACAAGTTTTTTAGTAATAACAGAGCACACATTACAGATGTATTTATTAGCAGCTTCGGTGTCCAATAATAAACTAACTACCCACTTACACACGACTTGGTCCGCATATGTGTTTCTCTACAAAAAGGAAGCGAAAGTTGTACTGCATTAATGACCACAAAAAATGTTACAGAAAAAAGCTTATTTGGGACAGTGAGGACGTTTCCTCCCCCTTACACTGATTCAAGCAGAATTCATTTTTACATTACTTTATGACACTGTATCACAGACGCATGTTAACAAGAAAAGCAATACGATATAATGTAAAAACAGAAATATAATAGATGTAGAAGAATAAATCACACAATGTTATCAACCAAACATCATTGTTATTAACACTTTTGTTTGTTATTTTTAGCAAATTTGATGTTGCATTTTAATGTTTACCCACTGCATATGAACATGCCACAATAGCTCAAGTGAAAGACTTGTCATTTCCACAGACAGAGGGACTAAAATAGGCCTTAATGTAGGTCTTCTCTGTGACACTGGTTGTGTATCTCCTGTAAAGCTGAGCTGTGGTTTCTCTCAGGTGTTGTGCTGCTGTTCTCAGCTGTCATTTTGGAGGAGGCGGCGGAAGTATACAGATAGTCCTTGAACAGGCTCAGCACCCGCTTCTTGTAGGTCTTAATGGCAAAGAAGTAGATGACTGGGTCCAAGCAGCAGTTGAAGTTCATGAGCGAAACTGTGATCTGCAAGGGAGAGGGTATATCATAAGGAGTAAAAATTGACGGGGTATGGTTCGACAATCAAACAAAGGAGCACCGGTCCTACCTGTAAGGACACCTTAAAGGCCCTCAGTTCCTCGCACGTTGCCTGATGGTGTATCTTTCTGGACATAAACTGCATGACGTTGAGGTGGTAAGGGCTGAAGCACGCGATAAAAGTGAGGAGGATGAGGAGAATGATGGTGTTGACCCTGTGATTCCTCCTTGATCGACCGGTCATTGAGTTCTGCTTGGCCGCGGCTCGCAGCTTCAGGTTGATCTTGGCGTAGCAGCCGGCGATGACGGCGAGCGGACAGCAGAAGGAGACGGCGCAGGCCAGGAGCAGGAGATAAGGTGTGAAGCGGGAGCCCTCAAAGTTGAAGTACTCCATGCAGGTTCGCCTCCCCTGGTGCTCGCGCAGCATGCTGCGGAACAGCAGGGGGGCCACCTGCAGGGAGACCAGGGCCCAGACCACGCAGGAGACCCTGCGAACCACCCTCACGCTTCGCAAACACTGCAGCCGGTGTGGATGCACCATGGCCAGGTATCGATCCAGACTGATGCAGGTCATGAAGCCAATACCTGGTGGAAATATGATGGATACGCAATGTAGTTTCTGCTTAACGCATGCAGGGCAGGATGGCAAAAGAAATACATAATTCCACAGATAATAACCAAAAGTAGAGATCATGAATGTTGACCAAATGGGCTGCGCATCCATGACTATGTAGAAGGTGTTTCCACCATACTGGTCCCATTTTAATAATTGAAATGGTCAACAAACTTTTTACACTTCATATACTTGGAAGTATATGAAGGTTGGATGCAAATTTTGAATGAACTCTTAATCGTATACTGTTTTTTTTCTCCTATGTAAATGCTTATGTCTCTCTCACATAAAGTTAAACGTGGAAAAATAAAGTCTGAACATGGAGATGTGGTAGCATATGTTTACAAAGTGTAAAAACACACTCCTGGAGCCTTATTGGCAACAGAACCAATATTACCTGCATATGTATTTGCAAAGAAGAGGAGCGTTGTCAGTCTGCAGAGGAGGTCACCAAAGGGCCAGTCAAAGTGGCGGATGTAGTAAATAATTCGCCCAGGCAGCGCCAGTGTGAACAGGGCGTCGGACAACGCGAGGTTGACCAGATAGACAGAGGTGGAGTTGAACTTCTGCTTCCTCTGGCAGATCACGTAGAGGACCAAGCTGTTGCCGCAAGCACTGATAATGAAAACCACAGAGTAGAAAATTGGGAAGAGCACCACGGCAGACCTCTGGTAGACAAACACATCGCAGCTGCTCTGGTTTGGAGGGTTTTCGGCTGAGTCCGGGGTGATATTTTCAAACGCCATCTCACCTGTCATTTTGAGAAAAGTGTGAAAATCATAAATCAAAAAGCAGAAGACAAGAGTGCATAAGCAAAGGAACAATAAACAAAGGAAAACTGAGCTATACAGTAGATAAAGATAATACATATGTATAGTACTTACAACAAGAGATACGGTTCCCCAGCTGATTTACTGTTTACACTCCTGAGTCTGCTGGTTGTGGTTGGAAATTGAGCTGTGTTACTTGAAATGCCTCTGAAAAGGTTGGAAGCAGTGTTCAAATCCCACCTCTCCTTTTTGACATCATATGTCTGTCTTACTGAAACCCCAGTAGTTTGAAGATCTCTATGCACTGTGCGTGGCAGACTGTTTTATAGCTTTACATTGACAATTTTGAAATAAATGTGATCTATAGTCCCCTCAATTTTAATAGCATGATAACTAAATGAAGATAGAACATTTTGTGATTTTCACTAAAATGTTAATTTGACCTCTCTCTCTCTCTCTCTCTCTCTCTCTCTCTCTCTCTCTCTCTCTCAATTCAATGTGCTTTATTGACATGACATTTTCAGAAATGTTGCCAAAGCATCAATATACAAAAGTACACAATAATATTGATATGAATGTTAATTATAAAATGTATATCTCAGTCACCTGTTAAGGACATTTGATGAGTTGCACAAAACTCTTTCGAAGCTCCTACACAAATAATGATTGGTGCATCTGCATGTATAAAGGTATACATGTATGACATAGACATTTCTACCGTATCGTACTGTTCCGTCTTGGCCAACACGTTCTCACTCCCAGTGGCCCTACGTCTCAAACTATGACACTCTCAGTTCCATTCTAGCATCAGCGTTGTATGTGTCAGCTTTCGCTCATTACAGCGTCTTTCCAAAATAAACTTCCAACGTAGGTTTACTTAGATTTTAGGTGTACTTGTTTAGGTTTAGGCAATAAAACTCCTTGTGTACACTTTGGAAAATATTGTGGTTTGATTTAAAATAAGTAGCCTACATTTGTAACGCTAAATAAGTAGTTACGTTAGTTAAAGAAGCAGAAAAGGGACATTTAGCGCATTAAATTATATAGCAGCAAACAACTATTATCTGTAAAGATATAGTGGAGTAATGTTTACCTGAGAAGAGAATGAAGTCTCTCTCTGTGTGTGTGCTGTTATCAGACTTTCTCCTTGCTTTGTTGACATAGCCGGGCTGGCCGTGTGTACTTTAAGTGCATGTTCGTGCATGTGAGCGTGCCCCTCTGGCTAGCTCATCACCGCCGCTCTGCACTGCGCTGGTACGGTGTTTACAGCTTATAACGTCGTCCCGACAGACAGGGTCGTCGCGAAGACGTGGTGCCGACCCTGTGGTTCTCAGGTAAACGCTGTTAGCGCTGCCTTCCGTTGTTTGCACTGTTAGCACCAATGAGTTGCGAGCCACTGAGAAGCATTTGAAATGCTCCCAATCTTGCACCATTAAGTAGGCTGACATAGGTTACATTTTGTGAGACTTAGGTGTACAACACTAACTGTAAGTCTAAAGGAAAGTATCACCTGTAAATATTGATGGTTAACATTTTGGGTACCCACTTTTTGTCCCAAATAGAATGTGAGTCCCCACTATGGGACTAAGGGCACAAACCTCACATTCCCACAATGTGGTTAAAACAAGAGTGCTACACAGTGCTTTCAGTGTGTGTTAGAGAGAGAGAGAGAGAGAGAGAGAGAGAGAGAGATAAAGTAAGCGAGTACTGTTTGCGTTAATGTCGCTTCTCTGCATGCATGAAGTATCCATTTCAGTTTGGTCGCTTTGGTCTAGCTGGAGTTCAATGAAAGAGTGCACATATTTGCACTACCGCTTGCACCGGGTGCAGCGTATTTTTGAGAAAGGTTAGATGAAGTGATTAAGCGTGAGGTTTTATAATACCTTCCTGCCTCTGAGGTTTCTCAAGTTTGAACTCAACGTAGCTGAGGTGAAGGCATGCAGGCCTGAAGTGGAGCTGTTGTAAAATATAGAAGGAAACGGAAGTGTTGCTGGTGCTTGTACAACAATTACACAACCAAAAAAAACATGTGATGTGTGAATGAATCACTAACAGTTTGAAGAATTTCACCTCTACATACAGCTCAACCACCAACCTGCTGAAATAATTTAAAACGTGAACAATCCCAACTGAAAAAAAAAACTGGTTAAATTCTGAGAATAGTTATGGCGTTTATAAAGATGTGGCAAAGTAAGCTGCAGCAGCATCACTTCAGCAAACAAAACCTTCTCAGTTTGCAGATTCTCACTCATCATTCTTCATCAAATTTATCTCAGTGATAGCCTGAGATGATTATCATTTTCTATGATAGACATTGAAAGCTAGCATTTTATAAAAGATCATTTGTGGAGCATCTTGGTAGCCAAATGCTGAAAGTGCATACCATATTAACTCACGGTCCGGGGATTTGATACTGGCCTTTGGACATTTGTTGCATGTCATACCCCTCTCTCTCTGTCCCTGTTTTCAGTTTGTCTCTATACTGTTATCTGTCTAATAAAGGAGAAAAAAAAGAAAGAGCCCTTGTAAGAGTTCACATTGCCACGACCTTTCAAAGAACATAAGAGCCAAAAATAATAACCATTATTGTCACTTAAACCCTCAATCAAAATACAAATGTGATACGACATGAGGTCCAACGGTGTGCTAAATCATATCAAATTATTGTAAGACTAATGGTACAGTACAGTGGCCAAGCTAACAATATCAGTACAGTAGTAGTAGTAGTACACTGGCTACAGTATCTCATCTCGCTCGCCCACCAGAGCTCTCCAGGTTGGTGTAATTGAAATGGATGGCTGCTGGAAAGGCAAAAGGTCACTAATTGTCACCAGTCAAATGCGGTTATAATACAGCTCAGTTAGGTCACAATAAGAGCTTCATGTCACCTGCAGGTTAGGAGCCTGCTGCACTTCAGGCATGCATTTCATGCTCCATTAATTGTGTGCGCAGAGTTAAACATCTCGTGTGCTGGAAAAAGGGAAAGACACGTCGTTTGTTGAGCGCTCGCTAGGTGTCCTGGGGAGGGGGGGGTTCTCAGTGTTAAATACAGCGGGAGGACATGGAAAGAAGGAGATGATCACTTCTGCTCATGCATGCCCTTTGAGTTTTCACGAGTCAAAACAAGCAATGTAATTAAGAGCTGCATCAATGACTTTTACCTCTCTATTCATCTCAAACATGTGCAAACCTGCTCCTGTTGACAGTTTTAAAGTTAATCCGAAAGCTTGAAATCGCAACGGTGCCTCTCTTTTTGGATCAACTTTGCACCTAAATGTAATCTAGTCAAAGTGACTGCTTAGAATAGGTCACTTTTTGATTTACAGTATTCTACTTCATAGATCACACCAGCACTGTGGAAATGGTGCACACGGTGTGTAGCAGTTCTCTGGGTTGATGGGTGTGTGACATGAAAGGTCTTAGGAAATTGAAAGTGACGACCCAGCATGGAACATGCATGGAAGTCACTTCTCAGAAATGTGACCTTTTTCTGGTTGTTAAGTCAGGGGTGGGCTCAAAAAAAAGGGGGGGGGGGGGGGCAAACTGATTTAAAGAGAATTATACAATAGTCAATGGTTGCGACTGCAGCCCCATAAAAGAACACCCCAGAAGGCATATCGTTTTAAAGGCACCCCTTGTGGTGGGGGGGGGGGGAGACCAGCGGTGTGTTGGTGAGGCAAACTGGGAATGACTTCTGGTGTCCTCGACGCGTGCGGAACAGCCAGCGTGGTTCCACAAACGATGCCTAACCAAATTTAGGATGTTTTTCGCTGCCAAAATGAATTGTGTGTGAAACCTTCCCCCCACGCGGTCTAACTTCTAGTCTGCTTTATCGGACCAACTTAGCCGTGCTGCTGTCGACCCAGTCAGCAGCTGAACAAAAGCAGTGTTCTGATGGACAATCACTGTTAAGTAATGGGGATTTTTTTACACATAGACATGCAGTATATTTGTGAGTTCAGTTGCAATGCAGGCTGCTATAAATGTTGACTGCTATTATTGCATAAAGCCACTAGAGGGGGTGCAATCACTACGAATCAGAAACAGAAAATAATGCAGTGCCATTCAAATTAAAGGACGAAATTAATTTGAGCAAAATGTTTCGGTTTTAAAAAAAATGTTTTAGTTTGTTTTACTCTTGTTATTTAATATTTCTATTTTACAAAGTCAGTGTGGTGGTGTTAAAACTGCGTGCTTGTGTGCGTTTATGCATCTGTGTGTGTGTGTGTGTGTGTGTGTGTGTGCATAAGTAGACTGCTGGACATACCGCAGGGGGACTCCTGCGTTGTCAGGGGGCCTCATGTGGCTCGTGTCCGTTCTCATCATCACCACCACCCCCCTCCACCCCCCCTGCATCAGCCACCGCCTGCCCCGCTCAGAATCCATGTCCCCTGCTCCACACTCTCTCCTCGTTCACACTTTGCGTCCCCGCTTGTCACCGTCGCCACTGACGAGCTCTTGTGTGGTTTTCAACCAAAACACTATTTAGACCCTTCGCTTCACAGAGACAAGTACGCCGCTTCGCTCGGCTTGCCTTACCTAAAAATGAATGTAAATGAAGATACAAGTGCTCTCGTGCTGACTGAGGCTGTGTGCGTGTGAAGGGCCCGACATTTCACGCTGTCACAGGTGTGCATGGATAGCGTTTTAAAGCCACAGTCCACAGTCCCTTTCGTTCATGGCGAGCCTCTCCTAATCTAACATGTCACGGTGTTGACACTAGTGTGGCTGGTTGTGCTAAAAACACACGCCTGCTCATCGTGCCTGGTGTCCGTTTGAACTGCTCGTGACTTCACACTCATGAACAAGCCGCGATCTCCACCTTGCTCCCACATTTAGGAAAAGCCTTGCGGTACATAAACTTACATACACATACGTACACAACTCACTACAGCAACTGCAGATGGTAAGCTCTGATTGGCCACATGTCGAGGAATCGTTGATTGTTATAACCTGAAAAAGTTGAAGTGGTCTGATAATTCTTTTGCTAGCTCAGAACTTGTTCCCGGGTTTTAGGAGCATGAAAAAGTTTTGTTGGAGCTTCAGACAAAAAACCCGATGCAGCAGCACAGTGAAATAGACATCAAGATGTGAAGGCCCAATTCTGAAAAGAAAGCATTGAAGGTAACATCACTGCTGGAAACCAAAACATGGTACTGTCATTTAATCATGTTGTACAGCAGTAGCTTTAAAGTACATTGAAACCATAAAGAGTACGCAGAACTCAAAAAGTTATTCCTTAAAGCCTTCAATGTTGTTTTCACTCATCATGCCTCTTATTGTGTAAGTGCAGTGGCCATACAATTCACTTGGAATTACCAGTAATTTGCTAGTAATTCGTCTATGCTCTACTGTTTTAGGTTAGTTGTTTGCTGAGCACAATTGATTAACTGATTAACTTCTGTAGAGCTACAGTAGCTGGGAATATTTAGTGAGAAAAAAAAATGTTGATATTATTTGATAAATAATCAGAATCCCACATGCACAGTTCATTTACAAGACAAACACATGCAAATGCAATGGTGTATTCTGAGCTGAAATTGAACACAAACCAGTCCACAGACACACACACATGACTTCTTGTAGTTTGATTGACTTCATCTTAAATGGTTTCAGTCAATTGAGCAAACAAAAAGTGAGACATCAATGATCATCTGGACAATTAGCCCACTCCCCTCCATAGGTGAATCACAGGTCAGAGGTCAGCTACAGTGCCGCTCCCCTGGGGCTGGTAGGGATTTAGTGACTTGGTCAGCAGCACGGATACTGGATCTGAAACCTGAAGTGAGGAGGTCTCACATGACTGTCTTTCAATGCAATGCGGTTTTGTCTGTATACTTCTGCTAAAATGATTTGAGAAATGCAGCTGAGCAGCACCATCTTCAGGATCTGCAGCAAAACAGTCCCTCTAGTTCTGAGCGCTGACCTTTGACCTTCTTTGCTGGTGTTTTTTATTTTCTTATTTTTCATATTTCTCTTAAATTTATTTTTCTTTTCAGGTTTAACTGCACATATACATATATGACCTGTTGTTCTTGCTTCTTTTGCTCTCTCTGATATGATTTGGTGATGAAGAAATGTGTAAATCTTTTTAAAAAACGACACGGTACCTGTTTTCAAATCTAATAAAACCTGAAATGCAAATGTACACTGCAGCAAATGTGTGCACACGTCAAAACTCATGTACATAAGGTCGAACAAACGCTGTCCCAACGACTGCTGCGTTTTCCTGTCGCTGTTCCCCTTCACTAACGTTACCCCAACATGTACATAGAGCACTTAAAACAAAGCCTGCATTCATCTGTGGCCACCGGCTGAAGACGAGGCCTTGTTCGGCGGTCCGTGCCCCGGCAGGTTTTCAGGTCATCTGAGACTATGTGCATATTTTGGATGTCATCTCCGCTGTTGTATTATTGTTTTATTCACAGGGCATGGACTAATTATTTCAACAGCTCTCTTCATTCGGGCGCAGACTGACAGTTGCCGTCATTGGAGTGATCAGTCCGCTCCTCGGACTCGGCCGAGGCTATTTGATGTATATTAACAATAATTGGTGCCACCGCCACAATGATGTTTGGTAAACCTTTGTGCTATTTTCCAGGAGGATGCCCATGAGGAATTTCTGAGTGGCTGCTCCGTCTACGCAGACGCCTTCAGAGTCAGGACAGATGGGGAGGACTGCTGTCCAATGCAGATCAGAGACACCACGACCTAATCATCATCACATGCGGGACATACGGTCATCCTCGTTGTCTCGTTGTCTCTTCCGATCAACAGTATCTACCGCATGTGCTCCAATTCCATTACTGTAACAGCTTCATCTGCTGGATCATATTGAGCAAGTCGAAGACAGTGTGGCATTTGTTATCATAAACAATTGTAGGGATACCTATATTGTTTGAGACAGAATTTACCCATCATGTGATAGTGACATGCTAGAAAGTCACACTCATTTAAAAATTAGGTTTATGTGAGTCATGAAGAAGATAATAAATGAAGATCTTTTTTTTCTACAATGAATAATATGATTTGTTTGCAATCATAAGCAAACAAACACCAGTAAATACAAAATATAAAAGTCTCAGCACCTTTTTGAATACATAAGTGACGGCAGACAAGTCATTGTTACAATTTTATATTTCGATAAAAATCAACATTCTTTCGTCAATCAAACTTTTTTACTGCTTGCCAACTTAAGAATTCTTGTCAGGCCTTGTCCTTTTTAAGTGGGCCGACTCAAAATGTGTGCGCGCTGTTGTTATGTTTGATTCCGTGGTACAAGTATAAGTTATTTTGCTCTCCTCCTTGTAATCCTGGCAGCCGGGGCCGATTGCAGTGAGATGGTGGAGTCTCCAGTTCCAGCATCTAGCGGTGACTCCAGCAGGTCTTGAGTGTGCCAGATCCTACAAGTGAATGAGAGGCAGATGTGTGGTGACAGCACTACGCTCATTAGGCCGAATCAGTGTCACACTGTGACAACTGGCCAACTTGAGGCTTCTCTCCTCACTCAGAGCTTTACCACGTTCAGCCGAAACCATCAACTGCTCTGCATTCTCTCTTTTGCCCAAAAAACAACACCTTTTAGGGTGAATCACTTTCTTAAATTCTGTGAATACACTGTCACCAACCAGCCATAACGTTTCTCTAAACCTTAAACCAACTTCTTCTCCACACCCCACCTCTGATCCCAGTGGTGTCCCCTGCCTCTGACCACTGATCAACCCCTTCTCCGCAATCCCAGCTGTGTGGTCAGCTCCGGGCCCCTTGGGGGCCTCCGTCCCTGGGCTGAAGTTGTGATATCTATTTCAGTCCGCTAGAGACCAAGACAGCCGCCACCGTGGCTCCAGAGAATTCCCTGTCCGGCGATTACCGATGGTTGCGCTCCGCTCATATGCTTCAGCATCTCCTGTGTCCAAACTGCTTAGCATCTGACGGGTCGCTCTGAGCCATTAAGGCCAGTTCGCAATTATAGATGTGTGGCTGCTGGACACAGAAACAGATGTGCTTTGATCTATTTACGGTAGGGTGGATTTGGGGGGGGGGCATTCATCACAGCTTACTGGCATGCGTGGGTCAGCTCACGCACCTCTGACATCCCTTGTCTTTCAGTTCACTTGACATGCACTTGTGTTTTTCAATCAGCACAAAGTTAAGTGATGAATGGGCACTGAGAGAGAACGGCAATAGCAGCTGCTATGTGTGTGTTTGTGTGTGTGCGTGTGTGTGTGTAGGGGTGTCAGCACACATAATTAAGCACGTGTGAATGTACTGCGTGCGCGTTTATGCCTTCAATCTGCATCTGCCAACCGCAATCGAGCATGTGTGGAGGTGAGAGCTTACTGAATGGAAATTTCTGACGACCCTGTTGCACTGAATAAAAAAGCAAACCAATTGGAGCCCCATCTGTTCAAGCACCCACATCCACCAAGGGGCAAAATAGTTAGTGTTGCGGTACATTTTTAACGCCTTGTCTCCTTTTTTCCCCCTCACCCCTCAGCTTGAAGTGCTTTGGGTGGTGAAAAATGGAAAACAAATGTTCTGTTGACAGCTTTCTTATGCCCAGGGTGTGTGCGTATTTATATCATAAAGGTGCCAACACATCCTGGTTTTACAGGCTGACCATCGCTAAGGGGAGAAGAGAGGGGGACAAAGCGGGGGGGGGGGGGGGGGGGGGGGGTGGTGGGGGGGGGGGGGGGGGG
>NW_022280530.1:0-13456 GCF_004355925.1 Anarrhichthys ocellatus | reverse complement strand
GGGGGGGGGGGGGGGGGGGGCTATCCTGTAGATCATTCTGGTAATTACTAGATCAATGATGAATAGGCCGCGATAAGCCTGTGACAAATTAGCTTACAACTAAGTCTGCTGTGGTGTGAAATTTGTATTCATTTGAAAAGAATGTAGCTTTATAATCAGAGTAGGACATCTACAAGTGAAACGTGCTGATTGCATGTTGGGTCCTGGTGTAAATACACAGTACACTCTGGACCTGGACTGCGTTAAGATTGAGGCTGAATGTCTCCTGTGCCGCTCGGAGCGCAGTAATAACGTGGACTCGGCCCTGGAGTTTGAAGCAGAGCATGCCTCGGTGACATTCAGTCATTCTTCCTCCTCGTCACTTGTCTTATTGTCGCCACTTGGCTGGTATTAAAAATTCACGGGTCACTTGTATGGCATTTAGTGGCTGTCTCCAGCGGGCCGCGCGCCCGTGCTAACTAGTCAATTGTGACCACTTTTCACAGCGGCGGCAAACGCCTTGGGCGAACTGTGATTTCATAAATGTTTACGGTGTCAGTGGCGAGCCTGATGGGGGGAAATGGTAATAACTCTACTCTACCAAATATGAATAATGAATGAACTCATATCATTTCATAAATCAGACGGGATGTGCAACATATGGAAATAAGCAGGCACATCCTTGCCACTGGGTTCGGCTGTTAAACAAGAGCACCGCGTTTTTAAACCGCTTTCACCGCCGCGATGCTTTGTCCCGTATGTTGCAGCACTGTCTGCTGTAGCATCACAGAGGTTGCATTCAGAGAGCACAGAGGGAGTCCAACATTGACATTGTGCTGGAAGCAGGCCCTGTCCTGAGGTGAACCATGTGTACACAGCTTTAGGTCCTCTCTGATGTAGGTGTTCCTCAGTCCGCCAGCGTCGTGTTGCGAGGGCAACCGGCCCACTGTGCTTGCGCCGCGTCAGTGCGCTATACTCGGAACATTCATTCATAAAGCTTGCATCCAGCGAGCCACTGCCCGCACTAGGAGGCAGTGATCTTGAAAACATCACATTTTTTGCATCCCAAGCTTTCCCACAGCTCATATTTTAGCCGTTTTAGTCTTTTGAGACTTTAAGTAAACATGTTTATCGATTGTAGAATTATCCCCAGAATCACTGAAGTGCGAAAGCTCATTCCCTCAACAAAATGACGGGTGCCCAAGAAGTTAATATTCCGAGGTCTGGCTGGTCCTGCTCATTAATTCAGTTAAATGAAGTGAGAGAGGGGGAATCAGGGTGAACCGAACAGGAAAAAAAGAGCCCTTAAAACCATTTCCTGCCATTTGGGTAACGTGCAGAAAAGTCGGAGGCTCTGTGTTTGTCCATCCTGCTTTTCTTTACGCCGCTTTTTAATCTCAATGTGGATGCGTGTTTGTCTTCTTTTCCTCACTTTGGTCTAATATCTTCTCCTGTCTTTTGCGGCATTGCTCCTTCCTCTCTCTCTCTCTCTGTCTGTCTGTTTTTCCCATGATTGCTGGGTCAGTAACTTGGCGGTGGATTGGGTCAGGGGGCGCAGTCGGGTTTTGTCCACCAGCTTTGGGTTGTGAAGGCTAATGCCTCCTGACACACTCAGCTCCATCAGTCCCGGCCGCATCATTCCAGTAATGCAGAAGTCATCGGGGCCTGGGATTGCGTGAGGGCTCTCATCTGGAAACCCAAACAACCTTAACCTCATTGAATTCCTGTTGAAGAATGCAAAAATTAATGAATGGATTAAATTGCTGCTTTGTCTCATTGGATTACACAATATTGTTTGGGATTGCTGCAATTCTGGAGAAACATCTCCCAAGTGTTCCCATGTAGTGATCGAAGAGGAACATGCCAACATATTTTCTCACGTTAAAATCCATAAACATACAGTATTGAGTGTGCGCAGGCTATGTTGTAATGTATGTTCAAAGGCCAAAGTTTAATCTGGATTTCGTGGCCTCTTTAGCTGGTGTGCTGGTCTTTTCCAACCATACTACACTTCCTTTACAGGCACTCAACTGAATTGTTGCTTAACCTGTGCAGTGACCCTGCCACATGCTATCTGCAGCCTTCCATCCCTGATCCACCGCTACACTATTCCCCTTGTGGGCAAGGGTTTTTGCTACGCGACAACCGGAGCCGCAGACTCGCAGAGAGAAATCCATAAACCTTGTGTGTGTAGGGCAGAGAAAGAAAAAAAAATTCAGCACCAGTGCTTACTCATCTGTTAAAAACGGAGTGATCTGCAAAGTTTGTGTGAGAGGGTTTTTGACGGTGCCCTGCTGCTTTGTCAGCGCAGCACATGCTGCAGGCACTGGCATCCCCTATTGCCTTCCAGGTCATTGGCCAGGCTCAGCGGGAGGTGGGCTTCTAGCCCCATGACACGTCCCTGATTCACAGCTGGATCCGTAACAAGGTATCATAGCAAATGAGTCGGTAAAACATCACTGGTTTGAAGAGCGTGAAAAATTGTCATGATATCATTTGTAATTCCGGATCTGGACTGCCATTGGTAAGGAGAGGGGGCGAGGAGGGGGCGAGGAGGGCGAGAGATGTGGTTATGAAGGGGTTTTATTCCTCTTCGCCATCTCCAATAGTCTCGTCCCCCCCCCCCCCCCCCACACCCACCCACAAACTATCATCCCCACTACCCCACAGCCTGACCCCCAAAACTGATGCCTGAGGGGGGGGGGGGATCCAAGCTAATGTAAGGAGGCAATAATTAAACATCTCGTGAATCTAAGTCAAGTGAGTTATAGGTGTTGGACTCGTAACATGTGAGCTTCGTGACACCATGTCCGCTTCTTGAATGCGGATTTTGCTCCTCATTGCACATGACGTGGTGGTCATCGTGGTGTGTCAGGTTGGTTCCGTCCCCCGGTGTGCTGCGGCGATGGTGGCGATGTTTGGGGAGACTGGACAGAGGAGTTAGTGAAATGGTTTGAGAAACATTACAGCTGCTGAGCACAACGCAAAAATAAGTGCTAAAATATCCACATACAGTAGTGTTACTTATCATTTGAAAAAAATGTAAACTGAAAAAAATAGGACAGACAATATATGCTGGATAAAAATTGGTAACAATTTTTTCGATAAAATACTTTCAAAAGAAAAGGCCTCTTTTATAACATATCATGTAACTGTCAGTCAATAGAAAACATTACACTCAATTGTTTTATTGCCAAATTCTGTCATTGTCATTAAAACCATTGTTTGTGTACAGTACATTGGTCATACTTGAAAATCTTGTATCTTGTGTAGTAATATTCACGAAGGAAAACTATCACAAATTGACATAAAGACATAAACCACAGTCTGTATTATGCAATAAAATTCGACACATAAACCCTTGTGATCTTTAACCTTTCTGTGTTGAGAGTACAGTTGGATGTGAGGCTGTGTACAGGTTTGATGGATGCAAAGAATGGACAAACATCAGCTCCCTCTAAAACCACAATGGAGACCTTGGATCTAAATGTCATGGTTTCATAACGGATACACTGACATTTGTGTGATGGGATTTAGCCATGGGTTAATATAGCCATTGCTGGCACACCGCATTGATGTCCATCTCACTCGGGCTGTGAAGTCTATCTTACCATTCTTTGTTTTTTTTTGGTGCCCTCACAGAAGTTTCATTCAAAGGGAATTGGATTGGATTCTATGCTGGTTAAAGCCAATTATTTTATCAGAAAACAAACCTGTTTGATATGTAGGTTTGTTTTATATGATGATAATGTGCCTCAGGAGCAGTTCAGATCATTCTTTTTTTGTTGAGTGTTGGTGCTGGGGAGTGTGTGTGTGTGTGTGTGTGGGGGGGGGGGGTGGCTGTCGGGGGGAAAGGCGGGCGATCAGCATTAAAATCAGAGCCATGTAAATCTAATCAATTATACAGTTTTTCAGATAAAATGTTGGTAAATCAAAACACATTTTCCAAAAGTCACAGTATAATGAGAAATTTAAATTGGAAACAGAAACCATTTGTTTATTATAAATGCCAGGGTGAGGTGGTGACTTGCCATCCATAAATTTCGTTATCCTTTCATATTCCTTTTATCTATGACTACAGCTTTGGCACTCATTCAAGATTTTAATGAACCCAGACTTCTGAGGCATCAAGGCCTAGTGATGCATTGTCCATTTGGATCAGGGCGTACAGAGGGGGGGACAACGGCGAGAGGCTTTTGCCTTTGACATAATATTTTATATTCTATTGCCTTACAGGGGGGTCATTAGGTGATTGCAACATTTAACAACATAACAGATTGACAAGAATAAACATATATTCAGCATATATCTGGAATTGACAACCAGACTGATGATCTCGTGTGTGTGTGTGTGTGTGTGTGTGCATATGGCAAAGGGGTGACTTGACTCAAAAAAACAATTTTCTGAGCTTTACGGGGACACAGAGAACCCCCCTGCTCTGGCGCGACCTGGTGTCGGCTGCTTTCTTGGGCTCAGAGGTTCCTAGGGGAGACCAGAATGGAAGTTGAGCATCTCGCTGTGATCCAAAGAAAGTGTGCCAAATGCTATCAAAACTGGATTAGCAGACAACAATTGTGTTCGATGAACGGAAGGGGGGAGGGAAAGATGTAGTTTCTAAGTAACCCGTGGATGGAATTTTCCAACTCCGTCGCATTTCTGGAAAGGTTGCACACATAAACCATCTTTAGTTAGGGATACAATCTATGTAAAACAACCCACAGAAACAGCACACTGAGATATGTTGATATAGACTTTATAAAAAACAAGGGCCTATTTGTAAGTCATTTCTGATCCTTTGAGGCTAACTCGTCTTTCTGCCATTTGAGTTGAAATATGTTTTCTATGCGTTGTCAGCCTTTGGAAGAGAGGATCATCTATTAAGAACAGGCCGATCTGTCATCAAAATGACCTAGAGAGTAAATGGCAAATAGTCACATTATAAGCAGTCCCTGCATGCAACCTCTTGTTACAGGTTCCATATGTCTATGAGTTCAACCAGACAAATGTTTCTGTCTCAGATTGTTTAAGTTAGATAATTTTTAGAGGCCACTTAACCAGTAATTTAAAAAAGAAATGATAAATGTCCAAAAATATGATACCAATGATTTGATGAGCAGAATTGTGTCCCCCTTTTTGTTGAAAATCACATGACCCCTCCCAGTGGCGGCTGGTGGAAAATGTTCTAGGTAGGGCCGTCCTATCAATTTCAGCAAACATCCCAGTATGATTTAATGCAAAAAAATTAAAGTATCAAACACGCATTACTACTTTGCAGTTAAATATTTAACATTTATTCCAACACGAAAAAAAGCAGTATATAACACTTATATAATAATATATCATGTTTATTTATTGAGATGCCCCTATGGACCTTGTTATAGGACGTAAAGTCAGGAGAAGTAAACATGAAGTGTAATTATGAATACTAATGTTAAATTAAGCTATGATGAGTTTTCACTGTTAATTTACCATCTCAATTACATGTTGATGCCTCCATGACCAAGTTAAGCAGATGAAACTGAGGACAACTATGTAGAAGAAAAGATGTTCACTTTGCCTAATATGTAGTTTGACAGAGTTCTCCATGTGTGTCCTGGTGTTCTCATGTTTCCTTACCTCCTCATCCCTCACTCCCTAACTGTCCGTGCTGGATCTGTCCCCGTTGTTTTAAAAAGCTAAATAAGTTATTAGCATGACGTTATCTTGCTAGCCAAACCTGTCTGGTGTACAGCTAGTACAGAAGCTTCGCATGTACTGCTTCCCTTTCCCGCTAGTCTGCTGTCTTGATTGTGAGGTCAGGCTGATCTGATATCAGCTCTTTGGCCTGCAGGATCTCTGCCAAAGTTCTCCTCTCAAACGAGACTTGGAGGAGTAGTGCTGGCCTGTAGAGACTTCTCCAGACGAGAACACGCAGCTAGGGGCCTAAAGGCCCCACGCTGAATCTATTTGAGGGTGCTGATTGGCTAAATTGTCACTCATTTATATCTTTAATCAGCAATTGGCTAAACTGCTTCATAGACCTGCCTCTTTTGGGCCAAAACGATTTTGCTCCCCTAGCTGCGCATTCTGAGACGTGTCATGCACACAGGCGGAGAGCACGAGCAGGAAAAGCATATATTTTGCGCAGATATCATATTTTACACATATTACTGGGTACATTCCATAGTTCAAAAACACAAATATTGACAATTTGTATAATTTATGATTATTATAAATTTTTTTTGTGTGGCTCAAGGTGGGGCCAGGCCCTCTATTGACCAGCCGCCACTGACCCCTCCGACTTATTCAGTGACCCATTGGGCTGGTCCTGACCCCCAGGTTGGGAACCAATGCATTGCATGAACTGAGCCACTGGTGTAAAGTCTATTGGTGTACACTTTCTGGTCAGAACACAAGTTACATTTAATTAAAAAAAAAAAACGGTTTATGATGTCAAGGCAGGACATCTCCAACTGAAGCACGACCGAGAAATGGTCACCATGGACTTAAGGTCGACCACCGGACACACTCGGCTCTACAACCTTGACGAGATAAAGTAAGTTCAGCAGCACATTCGCATCATTCGAACGCACCCACAGCACAATGGCTGACATTTGGAGCAAATCCCCTGCTGACTTAATCACTGCGAATATTGCGTGTCATTTGTGCAGCACACTTGGACCTGGCTGATGTTAGTGGTAGTAATTCACCACCGCTGCGAGAGAGAAGCCCCGGGGTGGCGCTGCGCCTTGTGCTCTCTTCTCTCTTTCCCTTCACCCCCTCCCGGTACTCTCCGTTGCAAGCCTCAGCCCGTCCCCTGTCTCACACAGCATAAAGACACCAGAGTAGTTGTAGACAGAGACCATGTGTGAGGCAAAAAATCATGCCACTGTTTACCTAATGTAACTTTCATCTAAAGTAATTTATAATACTCATTTTTAATTATCTTGTAAATTAAATAAAATTTTTATCATAACTCACTCTTTGGCTAATTTCCCTCTCAAAACATCCTCCTCTCCCCTCAGCAGCACCACAAACAGCTACTACTACTCGCTGTTTACCGTCCCATGTGCTCGGAGTCCTCCGTAGCCCGGCCCCTCTCCATGCTCTGGCCAATCACGCAGCTCGGGCAGTGCGAAGGAACTACGTCTGCAGCCAATTGCTGCCTGCTCTGATAGCGCGTCATCGAAGGAAACATGGCGGCGCACATCACCAGAGCCGTGAAGCGTCTTGTTCCTCAGTAAGTCGCTTCATATTTTCTTTTCTTATCGATCCTTCTCTTAAATGTGCTCTAGAGAAACACAGCCTGCAAAATGTAACGGCGCTAGTTTTAGTTGGTAGGTTTCCCCGCCATGTCGCAGCTAGCAGCTGTCGGTCCAATGTCACTTGTTTTGTTGGCTGGGGGAGAAGTAGACTTATAGCAGATGTCAACAGTGTTTGCTAACATTCTGCTCGTTTGTCATCGCCGTTATGTTAGCTTAAATGACGAAGTGGAGACGCGTTTGTAGCTACTTGTTTGCTACGAGTTTATAAAAAGCTGGAAATATGCACAGAACTTGTACATACCTCAGCAGATAGAAGATAAATACTGCTGCGTCCTGAGCTCCACTGTGCTGCACTGGCTCAGAATGAAGAGAACGTGCTAATCGTTACTGGTACCAAAGACACACCGAGGGCACTGCAAAGTGAGATTCACCTATTTGCACACAAAAACAAAGCAGAAGAAACAAATCAAGTTGTGCAGGTGAGATTTGAAAAATCCCCTGATCATGGGAGGAACTCGCCTCAATAAATATTATAGTCAAATACAAAAGTGATATAAAAAGGAAAATGGACATGCAAACATACTCCAAAATCAAAAAGCAAAGATAAAGCAAGCATCTTAAATCAAGCAGATAATATAACGTAGTAAGAGTGTGTGTGTGCATGTGTGTTCACAAAAGCACACTTCTGATCAGTCCTTATGAAAGGGGAGTGCTAATTATAGTCAGATATGCTCATTTTGAATAGTTGAGTTCATCAGACAGGATCTGAGCCTACATGTGGAATTCTTAAATGAGGTAGACTGAAATGCAATTTAAAAAGATAACTGTTCAATAACTAAGTCCCCGTATGACAAATGGAGAATAGACAGAGCCCAATAAGAAACCTTGGGAGGTGTAACCATTTGTTTTTTATCGTTTTATAGTTTTGGACCTCACTGTTTCACTGGAACAAATACTTGACAAGGTACTAAATGTGGCAATTCTGCAAAACCTTTTTTGTAGGATATAAAGCTTGAGAAGGTGGGATAAGAAGCTCCCCAAATGATAATGTAGTATAGGAGGAAAGGATAAATCAAGCTTTAATTAAGAGTGCATAAACACTTCTGATGATCCAAACTATGACTTTTGCCAACGATGCAAATAGATTAAGATATTTTATTGTAAACAAACCGAATATGACTCTTCCAGCTTAGAGTTTCATCAATCAGGACTCCAGGGAAACAGATCTGGGTGCTGTTGAGTTGTATTATTTTACTGTAAGCGATGTTTCTGATATATAATCTACATTCACTGATAAAAACAGGACAGACAACATTTTAGATACACCTCTGCAGTAAAACTATCCAACGTGCCTATTCTGAAGACTTGAAAGTGGTACATTACAAAAACTATATCAGCAGGATCATCAGATTTTATGTAATTATGGTAATGAAGGTTATTGGTATCGCTTGCATGTGAGGCTATGCAGCAAAGCCAAGATTAAACCAATTCGACAACTGAGCCAAATGTATGCCAATTACAAGGGTTAAATCAGTAACGTCCATCAAAGGTCAGTGTTTGAATGGTAGGGAGTAGATCTGTTGGTGTGACCATGTGGTCCCACATAAATAATACAATCTGCATGTTTTATATTCGTAACGTTTTTCATAATCGGTTAATTGTTTCAGTCATCTTTCTTTGTCTTTTATTCTCAGTCATCTCCAAGTACTTCATCACATTGATGCAAAAAACTGATACAACAAGACAAGGAGTCTAAAGCCTGTGAGGCTGTACTGACGCACATCAGCGCCAAAAGCTAACTTTAGCATGCTAATATACTCACAATGACAATGCTAACATGCTGTTTAGCAGGATTGTTCACCATCTTAGTTTAGTATGGTAGCATGCTAACGGGCACTAAACACAAAGTGCAGCTTGGGCGTATGGGAATGTCATTAGTTTGATGGTCTGATGGTGGTGCTACTGAATATCACCAACCGTGACCGTAAATGTACGTTCTAGCATATTCATTAGTATGGCCGTTCCTAAAGTCTGCACCTCCTCTGGCCGTCACTCGTTCCACTTTGCCGCTCCTGGTGACTGGAACAAGTTGCAAAAAAAAGAGATGCTAAAACTCCACACCTTCATTCCTGTCCATAAATGTAATAATATGTTTCTGATCACTGCACCTGCTTTTGAATTGGCTTCCCTGGAACGCGGTACATACATCTATACTGCAAATGACATGTCATGTCATGTTTTCATTTAGTCTCAAGTTGTTTTATTGCACTAGTTGTGTCCATGTTCTAATGTCTTGCATCGTCTTGCCTTCCGTCGCTGCTTCTTGGCCATGTCGTCATTGTAAATGAGAATTGGTTACAAATTGAGTTATCTGGTTAAATAAAGGTAAAATAAAGAATGGATTAAAAGGGATCACCGTGGTTCTCTCGGTTCATCCACACAGCTAGTGTGGTTAAAAACTTCCAATATTGTTGAAAAATATGGCACACGATGGCCTTCTACATGTCTGAGATGTTAATAAGGCATACTTACTAAAAACAGTATTGCCCCCAAGGTAGACGAATTACAGTCATAATAGTAGTCATAAATGTGGGATCCAGTGTTTTTGGAGACTTGACTAAATGTCTGGATTGAGCCTCTCTCGCTTTGATTTTCACCATTCTTTTAAAAATCTGGAAAGTCTCCCAACTTTACGGGAATGCAAAATGAAATTGCTGGACTACTTTAAAAATACAAGCTCTTCCATTGCATATTAGTCTTGTGTGAATTTCTGCAGGGCTTCGTCATGAGATTCAGTGACCGATGGTCAGCAGTCAAAGTGGCCTATAGTGCTCTTCTACCTTTGGTAAACTCTCACGCAGGTCTCATAACTGGCATAATGAGAAACCTCAGACAGTTTGAGTGTTACAAAGAACGTAAGTGAGTTTAATATTCTAGCAACACGTCCGTACTGGTCAACTGCGTTGTGACATGTGGCTCTAATTCAAGGCGCATGAATTTCCAGAGGCACAAAGCTGATGATCCTGCCAAATTAGAGTGTGAAGTGATTGTCACGCCAGTGTGTGTGTGTGTGTGTGTGTGTGTGTATGTGTGAGTGAGTGTGTGAGAGAGAGAGTCTTTGTCTGTTTGTTCTTGTGGTGATAGCCTGAACAGATAAGAAACAAAATATCTTCTCATCTCAGGAATCCCTCTTTTAACTTAGCATCTCACATTTTTCTTGTAGCATTTTAATATTTACCAATTAACTTGTAGTAAATATTAAATGTCTTTCCGGATATTTTGAAAATATATATTTTTTTAATGATGTCTTGCGTGCAGCATATGCAGATGAAATCTCTACCTCCCTAATGGGATTCATACTGAGTTTTTGGCTGGTGTTTCCGGGTAAAGCGGTACCTACACGGTTAAATGCGGCTCTCTCAGAGGGCTGGAACCAGGAGAGGAATGTGTGTGCTTGTTTTATGGACAGCCTAGAGCCCTCGCCCTGGCATTGGCGGCAGACTGCTCTTTGTCACAAACACCCCTGTGTCAAAGATGCAACAGCATCCTGGAGGAAGCATTGACTGCCGCTATGAAGTCGACAAGTGATGAAAGTAGCCTAGAGGTTGTCAATTAAGCCAGCCAAGGCCTGGACCTTATAAGTTAATGGGCAGTTTCCCCTCCCAGGCCCTGCTAGGGCTTTATAGCACAGCTTATAAAAAAAAAAACAACCCAAGTGTAATGCACCCCTATAACGTTTTCAATTAAGAGAAAGGGCATAAAGCAGTGCAGACACTTGGCAGTCATGCTAGAATGTTTATAAAGTGGCATTTGGCATAAATTGAGAGGGGAATTTTTCAATTGCCCCAGTTGTTTTAAAGCAGCAGCTACTGTGCGGAATTTTATTTTGATGGTGCTTCATGCTGACTGGAAGCATTACAGACTTCCTGGTGTCTTCCCATTACCGGCTCTTTCAGCTCGGTCATATGGACATGCAGCCTGAAGTTTAAAAAGCTACGTCTTCTCAGTTGTAAAAGAGATTAGAAACAAGACAGAAATTTGATATATACTTTTAATGTTACACACTTCTTTTGTGTGCAAATTTTCTTTTTTTAGTACAACGTGTCATAAATGCCAATGTCATTTCACAGTACATTGGGAAATTACCATATAAACTGTCCTACACTAAGAGGAATTTACATGTAATACAATTAAAGACAATTAGATAAAAAGGAGCAGATTATTGTTTGTTAACATAATTGCCACTTGAACACCACAAAGCCCTTTTGTTTGTAATGCAAATAGAAATAAGCAATGATTTAAAAGGCTCACAGACCCCCCCGATCATCTGGTGTCCTCTGTAGCGGAGCTTGCTTGGGCAGCTTCCGGTAGATAAATAAATGAGTGTTGAATAAACACCCACGTGTTGACACCTCATTTCCTCATTGATTGGTGGTGGAAGCCAAGCTTGAGGTGTGTGGCCATAATCCAATCAAGCAGGAAAACAACCACGGGGACTGTGTAACCAAATTCTTCAGCAAAGGGAGGGCGAGCGCGGCGGCCAAGTAACCTCAAACCTCACACTCTGTGCCTTTTCAGAAACTTTGTATCTCATCTTTTTACTACACACTTTCTTGGCACTCTCTTCCTACTTTCCTCCCTTTTTATATTATGTAGACCGTTGGTTTTGTCAAGCTGAATTAAACAAAAGTACCAAAACACATGATGGGAAAGTAAAGAAAACCCACACCACAACATCACCGCCCGTAGATGTATTCACCAGGCTTTTTCATTTTAGATTTTTTTTCTTTTGAGCCAATGAATCAGTAATTCGCTCTGTTACCTGTTGTTGACCCGGCTACAGTCCTGCCTTTTGAAATTTGTAACAGAGCATTAAGCTAACACATGTTGTGTGAAAACAAAGCTGGCGTGGCAAGCCAGCTGAGTAAACGCGGTTGTGGGATGGCAGCAGAGAGAGAGAGGCCTACACTTGTCCTCAGCGCCGACGGAGGCGGATACATGCGGCCAACAGATGGATACGTTACCCCGCATCCCCAAACCAAAACAAGTGTCTCTGCTCCGGCACCGAGAGCCTTTGATCCGCAGCACATCTTTTTTGGCATCAGAGCAGGGCTGCTTTCAGGACCCCAGAGCGCACATGGAATCGCATCTGTATAAACACGGCCGCGCGGGGAGGAATGTGTGAACAATGCAACGAAAGAATTTGGTTCTAGAAACGCGGGCTCTGCTTGGCTAACGGGTGGTTTATGTGGTTTTGGTGTTTGAGCGCGGTGGTCGTATTGAATGAGAAGCTGGGGGGGAGTATGCTCTGCTTTTAATGATAACACGAGTGGGGGAACTTGTTTTTGCATTTTCTTTTTTTTTTTTTTACAGACATGAGCCAAGTGCAGTGAAATTATCCTTTTTTTAAAAAGTATAGTGCAGGGTGTCAAAGATATTGACACAGCAATGTATAAGTAACAGTTTCGTTTGTTGCGATCTTTGACGTAATTACATTTTCTTCTGTATTTTTTGTTTTATTTACACAAGCTTCTACAAAAGTCATTGTTGTTGTGGTTGTCCAAGCCACCTATCCGTAAGCTATTACACATTATGATCATTATCTATTGGGATCAAATTATTTTAGATATTACACGCAGACCTCCTGAGAGAGACCACCCAATCTCCTCCTGAATGTCATGACAAGTTATAGCCCGTGTTGATCTGTTTATTGAACTGTATATTAAAGCATTTACTGTAGACATGACTAAAGATTTCACATAAAGAGTGTGTTGGGGGGCTGGTACAGTTTAGCCCATGCAGCATTAATTGGGTAGCCGTCAGAGTTGTGTGTGTGTGTGTGTGTGTGTGTGGGCAGGATATTGCTTCCAGACTTGGAGTCAGCGTCACCGTCAAAAGGCCAAAGGGGCTCTTTCGGCTATTAAACAGATACAGATTCGGGTTCAGTTTACACCTCAGGAACCTGTTGGAGGACACTCGCATCCCTGACATTAGCTCAGTGTCGTCAGTCATCGGGCGAAGCCGCGGCTTGTTCACCGAGGTTGGCCCATCACCATGGTGATGGTCGGCTAGTTCCAGGGCGATGAGGTGTAATTTACCCAGCATTTCCTGTCTGATACACAGCACCCTAATGAGAAAAAGGCCTGCTTTTACAGCAGCATGTTTGTTAACCAGTCACAGCAGGGGGTGTGTGTGTGTGTGTGTGTGTGTGTGTGTGTGTGTGTGTGTGTGTG
>NW_022280529.1:24528-28754 GCF_004355925.1 Anarrhichthys ocellatus | reverse complement strand
TGTTGGTTAGCCATTAGCGGTGCTGCTAACGTTACTAGCTCTCCTCCTGTTGGTTAGCCGTTAGCGGTGCTGCTAACGTTACTAGCTCTCCTCCTGTTGCTTTAAACACTGATTGGTTGTTTACAATGAAACATGATCAGAGATCAGAGACTAGAAACATGTTCTACTGAGTCAGTAACACTTTATTTACTCTGATGGTTAACGTTAAAACTTTATTTACGTGTGTTCGGCTTGAGTTGAAATATTTCAACTGGAATATTTAAATTCGACGCAGCCTATCAGCGATGAGATTCTCCACCTGTCATCACGGAGGTCTTGACGCTGTTGAATCAGAAATGTGGGCACCGAGAGCTCTACGATGTATTAGAACAGAGGCCGGACAAAACTTTGTGTATAAATATGTGTATGAACTAAAGACTGTCTATGGTACAAACAATAATGCTGCTGCCGTATTTATTCTATGAGAGTGACGCGAATAAACACTAATGATCCAAAACTAACTAGCACCGACCTGACTTTTTCAGTCCCTGAATACGTTTTGAAGGAAATGTGCCTTCTGATTACATTTATTTTAATATAATGAGGTAATATTAATCATCCTATCGACAGTACAACATCTGCTCATAACACCTGCAGCATTATTATAGATATGACTTGATGTTACAGGAAACTCCTGAAAGCAAGTCTGCAGACGAGACGTGTTGTCGACATTCAAGTGTAAACCGTTACCTCTCTGTGCTCTTCTGGCCTAAATCTCACCAAACACACAAACACCTCTCATCCTCCTCCATCCACAGCCTCTCAGCCTCTCTGTCTCCATCTCTACACAAACAGCTCCTCACCCACAGGGATGCATTTGTTCAGAAAAGCTTTCTACTGTGATTGTTTCTCGCCCGTCAGTGGAACGAGAGCGTGCGCGGGGGGGGTGGGTTCAGAGGAGATTGTAAAAAGCCCGACTGGTGGCTTAAATTCTGGCTTCCTGGCATGTTGCTCAGAGCAGCGGAGAGATTTAGGGCTCGGATCTGAGGAGCTCGGCAGAATAAGAAAGACATTAAATACATGGGAGGAAACTTCCTCATGTGTGAGTACTTATAAAACACCTAATGTGTCGTTGAAAACTCTACATCATCAAACAATCCTTTATTTCTCTCTATTCATTAATAATCAATGAGAAATCAATGTTTGATTTGTCCGATCTAAAATCGTGGTCGTCTTTTCATCGCCAGAGCCGCAAAAATCTTTAGTGTTTGCACTTCTGTCACATTGTCAGACTAACAATGGACAATACAAAAATACATAAAAAGTATTACATTTGATGCAGCACTTGTGTGTTTTATTTCACCAATCCTTTTCAAAACCTGAGCCTACATTACCCACGATGCAACTGACCACAGACAGTTGCTCATTTCTTTGTACTCGGACACCTGGAGACACTCCTGCATATTTTATGTATTATTATGAATTACTTTTTGACAAATACATCAAACAAACTAACTGATTGATCGACTATTCGTTTCACTTGTAGATTTTCTGCAGAAAGCCGTTCCACCGACTCATCGGGGATCCGCTGGAGAAGAGTTCATATGTGAGAACGACTGTAGGAATGCTGACTATGAGATGTAGAAACAGAGCACTAACACGGAGGGTTAAGGGTTCAACTCCCGCCGGGGCAATCTAAGCTTCAAATGTACTCCGTCATGTTTCCGCGAGGCACTTTGGATAAAAGCGTCTGTGGAGCGGCTCGTTGTCGCTGTCGGGCGAAGATCCCGTCAAACTTTTCAGAAACCCCAAAAATAACTTTCCTGTTTTTAGTTTGATGACAAAGCAGTTTGGAAGTTTGTCTCGTGGGCTTAAAGGAGTCAGTGGAGAATTTAAAGTAAAAGAAAACTTGTCGATGTCTCCGTTTTATATCATTTTGGACTGTTTATGTGAATTAAACTACATTTGAAGATTCACTTTAAGGAATTTGTGACAGAAAAAGCAGCTGAGGTGAACGTCAGAGTCTGCAGAGTTCATGACTTCTGTCATTTCATTCTGCTCAAATAAAAACGTCAACATCATCGTCAGCAGGGAACTCCTGCAGCCTCAGTTATGATCAATAGATTCATATCTGTGGACTTTGTGTCTGTCAGCATTCATCGTGTCGTTAGGAAGCAGCAGCTCGTCAGCTTCGTCTTTCATTCCAGTAAAACAAGTCACCAACATTTCTCAGTTGGCTTAAATATTATTTTCATATTCTGTAATTCATGGAGTTCATTGAGTGATTTCTTATTTCTTAATTGGTTTTTTTTTGTCAATTTGCATCTGCACGGTTACTAGGCAACAATAACGTCACTGAAGCTGCCGTCTTCAACACAAAATCTGAAGCTTCAGATTAAAAGATGGCCGTGAAATAAACATAATCGACTGACTGACAGGTGGCGTTGTAAAGGACACGTCACTACTGTAAAGTCAAACTCTGAGTCGGTGGTGAAGCGTACGCTCAGTGTGGAGCGACAGACGGGTGAACAGATTCATCAACAGACCGATGGAGAAGAGGAGGAGAGGAGGAGAGGACGAGAGGAGAGGAGGCCTGAAGACGAGGGAAGAGCTCCAGACTGCTGTCGTCTGTTTCATTCTGTTACTGCTAAAGAAACGCAGATATGAGGCAACGTGAGACTCCAGACAGGACGTCTGAACCCTTCCTGGTGTGGAAACATGCTGCCCACTGAGTCACGTCCACAAACTATATCCCAAAAACTACATAAACTTAAATAAACTATATTACATAAAGAAATAACGTGAACCTTGCTGTAGAAAGAACTCTGCATGTTGACAGCGAGCCGGGACCGTCGACAGCAGACAGACTGCATGTTTTATTATTTGCATACATTTCATTAAATAATTCATGTGTCGTTTCTTTAACGTTGGTGGTACATATAACCCTATAACTTCAACATTACATGTCTATAAAATATGTTTTCTCAGTGGAACCTGAACATTTAGCAAAAGGCAGAGTGATGAGACCACGAGATGATATTAGATTATTGACAATTTTTAGTAAAACTGCACCTTTAAACAGCACTGAGAGAGTTCGTGTCCCTCGCTGATACTTGGACACTCATGGATTCACATTTATTCTTGTTTTAGGACCAAACCGCTAAAGTGACTTCAAACTATCTGTGACGGAAAATAAACTGCTAAAATATCCAAAACTGTAACAAGGTTCTAATAACGACACAGTCGGCTCATTTCTACCAAACCTGTCCGTCATGTGTTTCTGATAAAGGAAACTATGAAGAAAACAACGTGTCAGACTTTATATGAGTCTCAGTTTACGCAGATGACTCGGTTTTGTGTATTAAAGTTTATGTTTATGTACAAAAACATACAAAGAGATGAGATTGTAAAAGATTTCACTGCTGGATAACTTATGGTCTGAACAGACATAAAGTTACATACTTCATATTTCAGTCACTGCACTCAACCCCACACAAAGCACACTCAGCTCCCCGATGTTAAGGCCTCACAATAAATAATGAAACGAGCTCGCTGCACTTTTTATGTCTAAATCTTACCGGATGTAGATGTGAAGGGATACCAATACATTCATGCGTTGTACCTTTAAAAGGCGTAAAAACAATTCATGCATAACGTGTATACATGAAAATAACGGCATGCTATTTGTGTTTGCAGAAGGTGTGACTCGTAAACTCATCAGAGGGTCTCCTGTATTATTAACTCTCTTATTCCCACCCGGCTGACTGAACCTGCTGTTCACGCTTTAAACCTTCATCTCCGTCTCAGCTTTACGACTCAGTCTGTCTTTACTCTGCCCGTTTAAATGTACTTCTCCTTCTGAGTTGCTTTCTCTTCAGCTCCTCTGAACCTCGTTCACCTCCTAGTATCCGTCTCTGCCTGAGGTCCAGCCTCCTGCTGCAGTGTTACACAACCGGTCCTCTCGCTCTCTTCTCACCGGACGTTAAGGAAAAAAGTCAAATCTGAAAGTAACTCAGCAGCAAACGTCCCCACAGAACCAACACGTGGGAGTGATGCTCTGTTCACCAGAGAGCCATGTTTGTTTGTGTTGATTAGGTGGGTTCTGTATTTGCTCATCTCACCTGCAGGACTTTCTTTGCTTCTTTCATTTCTGTGCAAAAAAAATAAATCTCAAGAGATTTAGAGTTTTTATAGAAAGAGAGAGAGACAGAGAGACAGAGAGAGAGAGACAGAGAGAGAGAGAGAGA
>NW_022280529.1:0-9528 GCF_004355925.1 Anarrhichthys ocellatus | reverse complement strand
AGAAGACTTGAAACTAGAGATTGAGACCATAAACTCATGTTTACAATGTTTACTGAGGTAATAAATCAAGAGAGAAGTAGAGTCATTTTCTCATAGACTTCTATACAACCAGAGGAGTCGCCCCCTGGTGGACACTAGAGAGAATGCAGCGGTAACACTTTAGCGTACAGCGGATGGCAGCAGGGGATTTGGATCAGTTTCAAAGGTAGAAAAGACAACAGAACGTGTAGCTTGGAAGCTAAATGCTAACAATCTCACACTGTAAAGACAATCGATTTATTTTGCCCATCATTATCCACCACTTTGGTCCAGACTGAAATATCGTACAAGGTACAAGAAGGATTAGCACTTAAAGCTGTACACATTCATGGTCCCCAGACAGAGGCCCAATCCCAAAGTCCCCTCTAAATCCTAAACCCTGAACCCTGAGGGATTGAACTGATGTCAGCTGGTAAATGAGCGTAAGAGGCTCATTAAACAAAATTAAAAGACAAGGTGTGTAATATAACAACGTATCCTCGTACAACGGTTCATATGATATCTTACAAGAAGTTACTCGTCATTTTTGTGCCTTTTTTTACTACGAAAGTCCAGCAACACGTTTCAATTTACACTCGGTACATGCATACAGCCTTTTCAAAATAAACTTCACAGGAAACAACTCGGTTAGGTTCAGGCAAAAAAACTACGTAGTTAGGTTCAGGAAAAGATCGTCATCTGGGATAAATTCACCACGAAATTGCCGTTACTGAAGTACGTGTTTGCTGGACTCGTCCACCTGTTGATGTCAGCATTTAGCTCACAGATTTTCTAGCATCGCTGTCAATATATTTACTGAACTTTGGTTTTTATCAGGAGTACTCTACACAGAACACAAACAGTAAGCAGTGACATGCTCCTTTTATCTGGAACAAGGTTGATTTTCGGAGCTTCTGTGCCACGAAAAAAAGGCATCAACCAATCATGTTCTGCAGAACGGACATATTCAAAAGGTAGACTACAGTGTACAACAACACGTAGTCTGCTTTCCACCTTGATAACAGCAAGAGCATACGACCTGTGTACGAACCTTTTGCAATCAAAGCCGTTGGTTAACAAGACGGATGCATTCAATAACTAGTGTCAATTAATAATTAAAGCTGCGAGCAGCATTGATCGGGCCCTCACAACTTCACGCACGTCGAGGGTACTGGCAGGACTCTGGCCATGCATTTCTGGGACCGTCATACACTGCGTGCACGAGTTAAACGATATTTCCTGGTACTGGCAGGACTCTGGGTGACGCGGCCATGAATTTCTGTGACCATCACACTCTGCGTGCACGAGTGAGATATTTCCTGCGTAGACCAGCAGCGTAGCAAGATCATGTTGCCAGGTCTTAAGCCTCAAATGTTTTGAGTGTACCTCCGATACATTCATAAATGTAAGCCTTTAAAGATCATTAAGAAAATGAATGTGCTTCAGTGTTTGTAACATAACAGACTGTCAGTTTACTGGGATGGGGTTCAACTCCCTGCAGTGTCCTGCTGATTGTATTTGGACTTAAATGAAAGTTAACAAAACGGTAGTGCCATTTGCTGTTACTTGAACACTTTAATTTAACACTGTTTTCATTTTAAGTTCTTCTGTAACTTTAGATTGTAGTGTGAAGCATTCATTGTAACGTTTAACCTGATTGTCATGAAGAAGCTCTGGACAGATCATTTATACTAATGCCCACTGACATGGTTTGAGAATCCACTGTTATCTAACGTTTGCTCTCCAAGCATCTTAGTTTGCACATATTTAGATCAGAGAAGTCTTTTTCTCATGGTGTGCCCACAAACCCTTTCAGTAAGTTCAGTGTTTGGGCCGCTGTAATTATAGAATCCTGCTTACGTCCGTGCTTATCAGTAGATGGCGCTATGACTATGAGTTAATATTGGCATGCAGAAGTCCTAAAGCCATGACAGTCAACAAGCATGTGAAGTTTGGGACAGTTTTGACAAAGTACAGTCGAGTTACAACAGCTTGATGGATGATGGTGAACCATGTAAAATGGCCATCACACCATATCCACATCGTTCGATGAAACCTAAAGCTTTTAGTAACTTTTAATCACTAAGGTCTTTAGATTGTTCTGACCAAATTTGAAGTTGATCTGACAAAGTCCCTAGGAGGAGTTCGTTAAAGTCCAGCTCCTGGAAATGACAAAAACGACACTAGAAATTCATAATAAATTCAAAATGGCTGACTTCCGATTGGGTTTAGAGCATGGCCCCAAGAGACTTTTATTTAAGTCCATATGTGATACATGTTCCTACCAAATTTCCTACATCTAGGTCAAACATACTACGAGGGCTGCTTCGTCGAAATTTTGTAGGGGGTGCTATTGAGCCGATTTGCCACTCTGAACCAATAAAATCATATTCCATAACAAAATTTTGGGCTTGTAATCTGCTTGCCAAGTTTGCTTATGTTTCGAGCATTTTTAGCCTCTCAAAATGACCTTCGTTGTTAACGGCGAAGACTGCATCGCCACGGCAACGGCGTTCGACGAAACATCAAAAGCTTCATGAACTGGTATTATGAACTTCTTACATTTGTGTGGAAGTAATTTGATGTTGATTTGATTTACCTACTAAGAGAAACAAGCCAAAGTATAATGACTTTAACTTCCTGTTACCAGTAGGTGGCGCTATGACTATGATTCAAAATTGGCCTGCAGATGTCTTCAGGCCTGGAGTCTCATCAAACATGTGCAATCTGGTAAAGATCTGATGATGTGGAGTTGAGTTACATCAGTTTATTCGTTCATGGCGAAGGATCGAAATTCGCCGAGCCGCCACGTCGCCGCCCTTCAACAACTTCTTACAATTTTCACAATGAAGCATTATCAACGTCTTAAGGCTGTTCTGACAACATTTGAGAGGGATCTGATTAATCTGTGAGGAGCAGGATGTCAAAGTACACAATTTACAAATTCCAGTTGCCACTAGGTGGCGCTATTACTATGATTCTAAATTATCATATAGATGTGTTCCGGGTCAGGATGTTATGACATATGAGAGATTTGGAGCAGATTCGACAATGTACGGCCGAGTTACAACAACTTCCTGTTTCGCGGCGAATGGTGTTTTTTTTTGACGCCACGGACACATAGTTCGATAACTTTTTGATCTTTGAGTAACTTTTCACTGCCAAGGTCTCAAGAGCATACTGACCAAATCTGAAGTCGATCGGTTCAAATCTCTGGGAGGAGTACGTTAAAGTATGAAGCCTTGAAATGGTCAAAAAACGTCTTAAAATTCAAAATGGCCGACTTCCTGTTTGGTTTAATGAAAAACTCCAAGAGGATTTTTTGTGTGTCTCATCACGTTCCACATACCTACCAAATTTCATACAGCTAGATGAAACCCAATGTTGGGGCTACTCAATAGGGGGCGCTATCGAGCCAATATTTCATACCGCAGCTGGACACCACATTCAGACTGCAATTTTCGCAAATTCTGGCTTGCGTGCCAAATTTCGACATTTTCCCAGTATCCCAAGCACCTCCTTTTTGCGACGAAACACTAAGAATAATGATAATAATAATAATAATAAACATTAGAATAACAATAGGTCCTCCGCTCCGACTACGTCGGTGCTCGGGCCCTAATAAACATCAAATCAAATATACATCTGAGCTATTAACACTTTGTCGTTGCACTGAACCTTTAACTCACAAAAATAGGATCCAACTAGGACTTTTTAATACACGTCGTCCTCCAAACACCTTCTCACGTGGTCCATGCGGCCACACAAAGAAACCTCCACGCTGAGGAAACCTGAGGCCGAGAGCGTTTCCATTGGTCGGCTGTGACTTCACAGCAGAAGCTTCATCATATGACATCATTTGTGCGGGAGAGACGGAAACAGGAACTACTTTTATGTTGTTATAACGTAACGAAAAAAAACATTTATTTATTCCACTTTGCATCCAGAATCAACGCAGAAAACACTCTCATCTATTTCACAGTAATGATGAAAACTTACAACAGTGTGGAGAAATGTGGATAATGAGCCAGACGATCAGACGATCAGACGATCAGACGATCAGACGATCAGACGATCAATCGATCAATCGATTAGTCGACTGCTCTGATAACCAATCACTCGTTCCAACTCGTTTCAGCTCAACGAGAGGATCGGCTGATTCCCTTTGTGTTATGTGACAGAAACAACAGACGTCACCTTGTTGGAGACTTTGGACTAAACAAGAAAACAAATCAACAGATGAATCGATTTTTCACACAAACTCTTAATGTTTTCTACACCAATGAAATGATTCATTATCTGAGACCCTGAGGGATTTCAGGAGGCACATTTTGTAATTAAACCTGAAAACGGTGCAGCACGTTGGTGTGAGGCCACGTTAGCATGATGCGTAACACCCGTAGCTCTGAGAGGATTAGGATTGCTCAGGGAATAAAAAACATCTCATCCTTTGTGCGGCAGCGTGACATTCAGCCGGCTGTGAGCAGCCACCGGCGCTTCCTTTGTCTGAATGAAAAGTGTCACTAGCAACACGAAGCATCACTCAATGTAGCAACAAAAGAAAGCACCACGTGTCCCAGAGCTGCAAGACTTCTGCAACCCAGCTCACAATGCACGAGCCAAATGTTTCCATAAGAGAAGGTGATGAAGCACATTCAGCAAACAATGCATCACAACAACCACCGTTATGTCAGGAGGCGCTCTGCTGAGGATGATCAATGTGACATCATTTCATAAGCAGACTCATATCAACAAAGAACTTTCTCTCAACATCTTCTTTGTGTGGCAGCAGCCTGAGAAGATGATTACTTAACCTCCCCATACACACACACACACACACACACACACACACACACACACACACATCTGTCTGCACCTCTTCCCATCTCTTCTTCTTCTCTTCCAACTCACTGCCATTTCCATAAATTATGGAGGGAGGCTATATTTGTTCACATGAAAGCGCGCGCTCCTCCAGGTTACCTTTAGAGCTCTCCGCGTGCACAGGGCTGTTTATTAACAATACAGATCATTACTGAGACTCCTCCAGCCACCGAGGACACAACACACGAGCATCTGCATGTGCGCCTCGGTGCGTTTAACCCCCCGTTTGTTTCCGATTACGCACATGTGACCTGGAATTAATACGTTTAATTAGCAGCCTGTAACTCAACCATACATGTGTTGGGGCCGCTCCTAATGAGCGTGTTTGACACAGTCTCCCCGCGCAGCTCACCATCTTGGACCGACTTCATTACATTACATTACATTACATTACAATCATTTAGCAGACGCTTTTATCCAAAGCGACTTACAAAGGGTTCTATCACATTTCTACACCGTAGGCACAACTACGGGAGCAATTTTAAGTGTCTTGCTCAAGGACACATCGACATGCGACTAGCAGAGCCGGAGCCGGGGATCGAACCGCCGACCCCCTCTGATTGAAGGACGGCCCTGCTATCCACTTAGCCACAGTCGCCACCCAAAAGCGCAACCGGCGGAGGGACACGTTATTCGGCGGAGGAGAGCTCTGCGGCCGCAGACAGAAGCCCCTAAACGGACGGGAAACAATTAAAGGTGATGAGCAATTAAGCCACCTTTGTTTGTAATCAGGACGGCCAGAAGGACGCGTGCGGTGCGCGCGCCGCCTCAGCGTCTTAAAAACAAAAGAGGGTTTTAATCCAGCCAGTCACTACCTCCTGATTCTTTGTATTTACAGCATGTGTGGGTCACTTTCGTGGCGGGGTGAGACATGCAAAAAAACAACAACATACAAACGCGCGTTAAATAAAACCAAAAAACATCCCGAGAAGGAGCGCGCGACTTCGCTCCGACCCCCGAGTGTAACGCTAAGGGGGAGGGATGCTCGATGCTCATTCCGGTACATCCAGGGAGCAGACGGGTGGAGCGGGAGACGCACCGCTCAGCCCCGGACCTCCCCCTCTGCGTGGCCGTGTTCTGTGTTACTACCTCCACAATCAGCGTCTTCTCCTCCCCGCAGACGGTAACGACCCAGAACAGGATGGGGAAGTAGCAGGTCTTCCAGCAGACTCCCGGGAGCACGGCTTTCCTCCTCCGCCTCACGCCTCCTCCACCTCCTCCTCCACCTCCCGTCGCCATGGCTGTGTCCCCGAAATTCTCCCTCCCCCCCCCACAAAATCCCAGGCTCCGGCTAGTTTACCGGAGGAAACCGTCCGTGTGCTCGCGCTTCATCCCGTCTTCTCTGTCTCTCTGTGTGTGTGTGTATTGTCTCTCACCATCTCCCGGTTCGCTCGTGCAGACGCGCTATTGGTTTAGTGGCCATTGCGCAGGCTCACTTAAGTGGAGCGGAACAGCTCAGGAAGCCTGGCTACACCGCAGCGCGGATGCAGGTTGGTCTGTCTGTCTCGGGTATCATCGAGGAGGAGAAGGGGGAGGGACGTAGAGAGAAAGGGAGAGAGAGAGAGAGAGAGAGAGAGGGATGTGATGTGATGTGATGGATGTTATTGCAGTAGCGCTTTATCAACACCAGGAGCGCTACAGATGCAGCGACACTCCTCTCTCTGTATCTCTGTATGTTATCGGTGTCCTGTCTCATGGTCCTCTTGATCTTCTCTGTAATATAAAGTTCTGCTCCTCTATGAAGCGGAACCATCATGGGTAGAAGTAGAGAGAACTAGAACATGTCTTTAGTGAGATAACACAGTTATGATGACATCAATCATAAAAAAGACAAGTTGAATTTCTCTGATTATTTATTTTACAAAAAAATATAAAACAATAGAATCTATGCATCCAAAAGTTTTCCAAGTGTTGACAGTACTTTATGTATTGAACTGTTCACGTTTCCAGCCTCTCCTCTCCTCTCCTCTCGTCTCGTCTCCTCTCGTCTCCTCTCGTCTCCTCTCGTCTCCTCTCGTCTCCTCTCGTCTCCTCTCGTCTCCTCTCCTCTCCTCTCGTCTCCTCTCCTCTCCTCTCGTCTCCTCTCCTCTCCTCTCCTCTCCTCTCGTCTCCTCTCCTCTCCTCTCGTCTCGTCTCCTCTCCTCTCGTCTCGTCTCGTCTCCTCTCCTCTCCTCTCCTCTCCTCTCCTCTCGTCTCGTCTCGTCTCCTCTCCTCTCCTCTCCTCTCCTCTCCTCTTAAGCTTCAGGTTTTGTCACGTGACTGTTGGTCTCAGCCGAGTCGATCATGAGCTGCGCTCCACATCGCATCCTCCTTCTTTTGACTATTAGTCCACACTGCAGCCGTCCTTAAATCACATGTTGTGATCTTGAACGAGGAAGTATAAAGACTGCAGAACCCCACGCAGGGCCGGTAGGAGGGCAGGTGGACGGGTCCAACAAGGAGCTTTCAGCCAGCAGACCGATGTCTGTTCCTCGTGTGAAGCAAGAAGTCAACGTCGATGTTCTTCACACGTAACTTCTGTACTTCAGTAACTTCTGTACTTCAGTAACTTCTGTACTTCAGTAACTTCTGTGGGTATTTTTAACCCAAACAACGATCTTTTCCTAAACCTAATGAAGTAGTTTTGTTTATTTTGAAAAAAATGTATGCATGTAACGAGTGGAAATTGACACGTTTTGCTGGACTTTCGTAGGACAATGCACAAAAATGAGCAGTAACGTCTCGTAGGATAATCATACGAAGCGATGTGGAGGTTTGCGGTGTTTTTCGTTGACTGGGACCAATCACTTCCTGTAGCCTCCACTGGTGCGCAGCTCCTCCCAGCAGAGAGAATGAATGCAGCTAGTGGTGACCTGTTTCCACATCGTGAACAACCAACTCCCAACTGATTGATCCACTGCGTCGCATTACTGCACAACAACAGGACGGATGCCTCGGCCGTTGCAGGGATCGAACCTGCGGCGCCCAGACGGTCTCTCGCCCTCCTCTTAAAGGGTCATTGTTGGTGTTTTTTAGGAGATGCATGCGTTTCTTTTCAGCCACAAAATATCAAATCTGAACTAAAGACAGCTGCGTTGTGAGTCACTTTACTTTAATTAACAAAGTCACTCTCACACAAGCAGCGACTGACTTTGTAGCTCCCCACGTGGAACCTGTTCACACCGTTACATGTGCTGACCATGCGACCATGCGAGTGTGTTTTAGAGGGAGGATAGCGAGAGAAAGGGGCATACAGGGAGAGGAGGAATAAAAGTACACCACCCGAACCATTTCACTTAAAATACACCGTAGCTGGCGAAGCAGGAAGTCAATCTAATGACAGCCCTGTCGACTGGCACTCCGACAGTCGGAACCATGTAATCAAATCTGCAGAGTTTCTGCAAAGTGGAATCAGAAATGTCTCGGAGGAGTTAGCGGTCGCTGTTGACGTCATTCCAGGGCCGTTGGCTTTCACCTGCTCCTCAGACTGCTGAATGATGAATGAGTGAGTATTGATTCATAATGCATCTGTCCTCAGGTGGCCCCACAGGTTGGATGTTATATGTGGAAAAATAAATCTCTGTACTGCGAAAGAGATTGTTCTTTGGACCTTTACACTGAAGTATTTTACACTGGAAAAGTTAAAGGAGATATATAGTTAAAGGAGGAAATGAACAGATGCAGCAGAAAGGAGGAACATGGTTTTAAGAGGGGAGGTGAAGAAGAGGAGGCGTCAGGAGGAACAGAACAAATCATGATAGAGTAGAAAACAATACAAAGGTCAAAAAGAGAGATTTGACAAATAAATAAAATGCACACAAAAGCAACGTCATCCTGCAGAGCAACGCGATGGCCAACGAAATCCATGCAAGTGAATATTCCTGGTTGATTCACAACGAGAACACGATACTTCTACTGCTGACTTTGTGCTCGTCATGAGGTGGAAGAGTAGAAATACTTTACATCCGGACCTCTGAGGTCATCTGGACTCAGGTCTGCGTGGTACGGCTCTGCTCGACTCCACCCAAGTCTGGTACCAACATGACATCGTCTGCAAACAGAGAACGTCTCCACGTCAGTTCTAAGACTCACTGTTTGCAGACGTTTATGTTTTAATGTCTTTTTCGTTCTGCAAAACACTGAATTACAAGCTGCTGTAAGAATAAACCTGCTCTGTCTCGAGCTAAATGCTAACATCTGCATGCAAGAATGTTTCCTGTTCCCGTCCTGTGTTACTCTTTGTCACTGGTGCTGTCTGAACATGTGATGTGCATTTAAACTCTCTGTACTCTTCAGATGAATCGACATGAAGGCAATCCTTCCAACAGTGTTTCTAATAACTAGAATACTTTAGCTGCTACAGAGATCAAATCACCATCCTGGCATATTATACTGAAGCACAACTCACATACGTGGCTCCAACAGTTGTTGAGATAGAAGTAGTAAGTAGAGCAGTAGAGAGATGTTAGAGAGGTTTTACAATATTTCTGAATGCCAGTAGTTTTGCTTTTAATTTAAAAGGCTACTATCTGAGTCAACACCTCTCGTTCTCCTCCCACTCATCTCCCCCTTACTCCCACTCTCTCACTCCTCATTATGTCCATCTCTCTCTCTCTCTCTCTCTCTCTCTCTCTCTCTCTCTCTCTCTCT
>NW_022280528.1:24531-28757 GCF_004355925.1 Anarrhichthys ocellatus | reverse complement strand
TGTTGGTTAGCCATTAGCGGTGCTGCTAACGTTACTAGCTCTCCTCCTGTTGGTTAGCCGTTAGCGGTGCTGCTAACGTTACTAGCTCTCCTCCTGTTGCTTTAAACACTGATTGGTTGTTTACAATGAAACATGATCAGAGATCAGAGACTAGAAACATGTTCTACTGAGTCAGTAACACTTTATTTACTCTGATGGTTAACGTTAAAACTTTATTTACGTGTGTTCGGCTTGAGTTGAAATATTTCAACTGGAATATTTAAATTCGACGCAGCCTATCAGCGATGAGATTCTCCACCTGTCATCACGGAGGTCTTGACGCTGTTGAATCAGAAATGTGGGCACCGAGAGCTCTACGATGTATTAGAACAGAGGCCGGACAAAACTTTGTGTATAAATATGTGTATGAACTAAAGACTGTCTATGGTACAAACAATAATGCTGCTGCCGTATTTATTCTATGAGAGTGACGCGAATAAACACTAATGATCCAAAACTAACTAGCACCGACCTGACTTTTTCAGTCCCTGAATACGTTTTGAAGGAAATGTGCCTTCTGATTACATTTATTTTAATATAATGAGGTAATATTAATCATCCTATCGACAGTACAACATCTGCTCATAACACCTGCAGCATTATTATAGATATGACTTGATGTTACAGGAAACTCCTGAAAGCAAGTCTGCAGACGAGACGTGTTGTCGACATTCAAGTGTAAACCGTTACCTCTCTGTGCTCTTCTGGCCTAAATCTCACCAAACACACAAACACCTCTCATCCTCCTCCATCCACAGCCTCTCAGCCTCTCTGTCTCCATCTCTACACAAACAGCTCCTCACCCACAGGGATGCATTTGTTCAGAAAAGCTTTCTACTGTGATTGTTTCTCGCCCGTCAGTGGAACGAGAGCGTGCGCGGGGGGGGTGGGTTCAGAGGAGATTGTAAAAAGCCCGACTGGTGGCTTAAATTCTGGCTTCCTGGCATGTTGCTCAGAGCAGCGGAGAGATTTAGGGCTCGGATCTGAGGAGCTCGGCAGAATAAGAAAGACATTAAATACATGGGAGGAAACTTCCTCATGTGTGAGTACTTATAAAACACCTAATGTGTCGTTGAAAACTCTACATCATCAAACAATCCTTTATTTCTCTCTATTCATTAATAATCAATGAGAAATCAATGTTTGATTTGTCCGATCTAAAATCGTGGTCGTCTTTTCATCGCCAGAGCCGCAAAAATCTTTAGTGTTTGCACTTCTGTCACATTGTCAGACTAACAATGGACAATACAAAAATACATAAAAAGTATTACATTTGATGCAGCACTTGTGTGTTTTATTTCACCAATCCTTTTCAAAACCTGAGCCTACATTACCCACGATGCAACTGACCACAGACAGTTGCTCATTTCTTTGTACTCGGACACCTGGAGACACTCCTGCATATTTTATGTATTATTATGAATTACTTTTTGACAAATACATCAAACAAACTAACTGATTGATCGACTATTCGTTTCACTTGTAGATTTTCTGCAGAAAGCCGTTCCACCGACTCATCGGGGATCCGCTGGAGAAGAGTTCATATGTGAGAACGACTGTAGGAATGCTGACTATGAGATGTAGAAACAGAGCACTAACACGGAGGGTTAAGGGTTCAACTCCCGCCGGGGCAATCTAAGCTTCAAATGTACTCCGTCATGTTTCCGCGAGGCACTTTGGATAAAAGCGTCTGTGGAGCGGCTCGTTGTCGCTGTCGGGCGAAGATCCCGTCAAACTTTTCAGAAACCCCAAAAATAACTTTCCTGTTTTTAGTTTGATGACAAAGCAGTTTGGAAGTTTGTCTCGTGGGCTTAAAGGAGTCAGTGGAGAATTTAAAGTAAAAGAAAACTTGTCGATGTCTCCGTTTTATATCATTTTGGACTGTTTATGTGAATTAAACTACATTTGAAGATTCACTTTAAGGAATTTGTGACAGAAAAAGCAGCTGAGGTGAACGTCAGAGTCTGCAGAGTTCATGACTTCTGTCATTTCATTCTGCTCAAATAAAAACGTCAACATCATCGTCAGCAGGGAACTCCTGCAGCCTCAGTTATGATCAATAGATTCATATCTGTGGACTTTGTGTCTGTCAGCATTCATCGTGTCGTTAGGAAGCAGCAGCTCGTCAGCTTCGTCTTTCATTCCAGTAAAACAAGTCACCAACATTTCTCAGTTGGCTTAAATATTATTTTCATATTCTGTAATTCATGGAGTTCATTGAGTGATTTCTTATTTCTTAATTGGTTTTTTTTTGTCAATTTGCATCTGCACGGTTACTAGGCAACAATAACGTCACTGAAGCTGCCGTCTTCAACACAAAATCTGAAGCTTCAGATTAAAAGATGGCCGTGAAATAAACATAATCGACTGACTGACAGGTGGCGTTGTAAAGGACACGTCACTACTGTAAAGTCAAACTCTGAGTCGGTGGTGAAGCGTACGCTCAGTGTGGAGCGACAGACGGGTGAACAGATTCATCAACAGACCGATGGAGAAGAGGAGGAGAGGAGGAGAGGACGAGAGGAGAGGAGGCCTGAAGACGAGGGAAGAGCTCCAGACTGCTGTCGTCTGTTTCATTCTGTTACTGCTAAAGAAACGCAGATATGAGGCAACGTGAGACTCCAGACAGGACGTCTGAACCCTTCCTGGTGTGGAAACATGCTGCCCACTGAGTCACGTCCACAAACTATATCCCAAAAACTACATAAACTTAAATAAACTATATTACATAAAGAAATAACGTGAACCTTGCTGTAGAAAGAACTCTGCATGTTGACAGCGAGCCGGGACCGTCGACAGCAGACAGACTGCATGTTTTATTATTTGCATACATTTCATTAAATAATTCATGTGTCGTTTCTTTATCGTTGGTGGTACATATAACCCTATAACTTCAACATTACATGTCTATAAAATATGTTTTCTCAGTGGAACCTGAACATTTAGCAAAAGGCAGAGTGATGAGACCACGAGATGATATTAGATTATTGACAATTTTTAGTAAAACTGCACCTTTAAACAGCACTGAGAGAGTTCGTGTCCCTCGCTGATACTTGGACACTCATGGATTCACATTTATTCTTGTTTTAGGACCAAACCGCTAAAGTGACTTCAAACTATCTGTGACGGAAAATAAACTGCTAAAATATCCAAAACTGTAACAAGGTTCTAATAACGACACAGTCGGCTCATTTCTACCAAACCTGTCCGTCATGTGTTTCTGATAAAGGAAACTATGAAGAAAACAACGTGTCAGACTTTATATGAGTCTCAGTTTACGCAGATGACTCGGTTTTGTGTATTAAAGTTTATGTTTATGTACAAAAACATACAAAGAGATGAGATTGTAAAAGATTTCACTGCTGGATAACTTATGGTCTGAACAGACATAAAGTTACATACTTCATATTTCAGTCACTGCACTCAACCCCACACAAAGCACACTCAGCTCCCCGATGTTAAGGCCTCACAATAAATAATGAAACGAGCTCGCTGCACTTTTTATGTCTAAATCTTACCGGATGTAGATGTGAAGGGATACCAATACATTCATGCGTTGTACCTTTAAAAGGCGTAAAAACAATTCATGCATAACGTGTATACATGAAAATAACGGCATGCTATTTGTGTTTGCAGAAGGTGTGACTCGTAAACTCATCAGAGGGTCTCCTGTATTATTAACTCTCTTATTCCCACCCGGCTGACTGAACCTGCTGTTCACGCTTTAAACCTTCATCTCCGTCTCAGCTTTACGACTCAGTCTGTCTTTACTCTGCCCGTTTAAATGTACTTCTCCTTCTGAGTTGCTTTCTCTTCAGCTCCTCTGAACCTCGTTCACCTCCTAGTATCCGTCTCTGCCTGAGGTCCAGCCTCCTGCTGCAGTGTTACACAACCGGTCCTCTCGCTCTCTTCTCACCGGACGTTAAGGAAAAAAGTCAAATCTGAAAGTAACTCAGCAGCAAACGTCCCCACAGAACCAACACGTGGGAGTGATGCTCTGTTCACCAGAGAGCCATGTTTGTTTGTGTTGATTAGGTGGGTTCTGTATTTGCTCATCTCACCTGCAGGACTTTCTTTGCTTCTTTCATTTCTGTGCAAAAAAAATAAATCTCAAGAGATTTAGAGTTTTTATAGAAAGAGAGAGAGACAGAGAGACAGAGAGAGAGAGACAGAGAGAGAGAGAGAGA
>NW_022280528.1:0-9531 GCF_004355925.1 Anarrhichthys ocellatus | reverse complement strand
AGAAGACTTGAAACTAGAGATTGAGACCATAAACTCATGTTTACAATGTTTACTGAGGTAATAAATCAAGAGAGAAGTAGAGTCATTTTCTCATAGACTTCTATACAACCAGAGGAGTCGCCCCCTGGTGGACACTAGAGAGAATGCAGCGGTAACACTTTAGCGTACAGCGGATGGCAGCAGTGGATTTGGATCAGTTTCAAAGGTAGAAAAGACAACAGAACGTGTAGCTTGGAAGCTAAATGCTAACAATCTCACACTGTAAAGACAATCGATTTATTTTGCCCATCATTATCCACCACTTTGGTCCAGACTGAAATATCGTACAAGGTACAAGAAGGATTAGCACTTAAAGCTGTACACATTCATGGTCCCCAGACAGAGGCCCAATCCCAAGGTCCCCTCTAAATCCTAAACCCTGAACCCTGAGGGATTGAACTGATGTCAGCTGGTAAATGAGCGTAAGAGGCTCATTAAACAAAATTAAAAGACAAGGTGTGTAATATAACAACGTATCCTCGTACAACGGTTCATATGATATCTTACAAGAAGTTACTCGTCATTTTTGTGCCTTTTTTTACTACGAAAGTCCAGCAACACGTTTCAATTTACACTCGGTACATGCATACAGCCTTTTCAAAATAAACTTCACAGGAAACAACTCGGTTAGGTTCAGGCAAAAAAACTACGTAGTTAGGTTCAGGAAAAGATCGTCGTCTGGGATAAATTCACCACGAAATTGCCGTTACTGAAGTACGTGTTTGCTGGACTCGTCCACCTGTTGATGTCAGCATTTAGCTCACAGAGTTTCTAGCATCGCTGTCAATATATTTACTGAACTTTGGTTTTTATCAGGAGTACTCTACACAGAACACAAACAGTAAGCAGTGACATGCTCCTTTTATCTGGAACAAGGTTGATTTTCGGAGCTTCTGTGCCACGAAAAAAAGGCATCAACCAATCATGTTCTGCAGAACGGACATATTCAAAAGGTAGACTACAGTGTACAACAACACGTAGTCTGCTTTCCACCTTGATAACAGCAAGAGCATACGACCTGTGTACGAACCTTTTGCAATCAAAGCCGTTGGTTAACAAGACGGATGCATTCAATAACTAGTGTCAATTAATAATTAAAGCTGCGAGCAGCATTGATCGGGCCCTCACAACTTCACGCACGTCGAGGGTACTGGCAGGACTCTGGCCATGCATTTCTGGGACCGTCATACACTGCGTGCACGAGTTAAACGATATTTCCTGGTACTGGCAGGACTCTGGGTGACGCGGCCATGAATTTCTGTGACCATCACACTCTGCGTGCACGAGTGAGATATTTCCTGCGTAGACCAGCAGCGTAGCAAGATCATGTTGCCAGGTCTTAAGCCTCAAATGTTTTGAGTGTACCTCCGATACATTCATAAATGTAAGCCTTTAAAGATCATTAAGAAAATGAATGTGCTTCAGTGTTTGTAACATAACAGACTGTCAGTTTACTGGGATGGGGTTCAACTCCCTGCAGTGTCCTGCTGATTGTATTTGGACTTACATGAAAGTTAACAAAACGGTAGTGCCATTTGCTGTTACTTGAACACTTTAATTTAACACTGTTTTCATTTTAAGTTCTTCTGTAACTTTAGATTGTAGTGTGAAGCATTCATTGTAACGTTTAACCTGATTGTCATGAAGAAGCTCTGGACAGATCATTTATACTAATGCCCACTGACATGGTTTGAGAATCCACTGTTATCTAACGTTTGCTCTCCAAGCATCTTAGTTTGCACATATTTAGATCAGAGAAGTCTTTTTCTCATGGTGTGCCCACAAACCCTTTCAGTAAGTTCAGTGTTTGGGCCGCTGTAATTATAGAATCCTGCTTACGTCCGTGCTTATCAGTAGATGGCGCTATGACTATGAGTTAATATTGGCATGCAGAAGTCCTAAAGCCATGACAGTCAACAAGCATGTCAAGTTTGGGACAGTTTTGACAAAGTACAGTCGAGTTACAACAGCTTGATGGATGATGGTGAACCATGTAAAATGGCCATCACACCATATCCACATCGTTCGATGAAACCTAAAGCTTTTAGTAACTTTTAATCACTAAGGTCTTTAGATTGTTCTGACCAAATTTGAAGTTGATCTGATTAAGTCCCTAGGAGGAGTTCGTTAAAGTCCAGCTCCTGGAAATGACAAAAACGACACTAGAAATTCATAATAAATTCAAAATGGCTGACTTCCGATTGGGTTTAGAGCATGGCCCCAGGAGACTTTTATTTAAGTCCATATGTGATACATGTTCCTACCAAATTTCCTACATCTAGGTCAAACATACTACGAGGGCTGCTTCGTCGAAATTTTGTAGGGGGTGCTATTGAGCCGATTTGCCACTCTGAACCAATAAAATCATATTCCATAACAAAATTTTGGGCTTGTAATCTGCTTGCCAAGTTTGCTTATGTTTCGAGCATTTTTAGCCTCTCAAAATGACCTTCGTTGTTAACGGCGAAGACTGCATCGCCACGGCAACGGCGTTCGACGAAACATCAAAAGCTTCATGAACTAGTATTATGAACTTCTTACATTTGTGTGGAAGCAATTTGATGTTGATTTGATTTACCTACTAAGAGAAACAAGCCAAAGTATAATGACTTTAACTTCCTGTTACCAGTAGGTGGCGCTATGACTATGATTCAAAATTGGCCTGCAGATGTCTTCAGGCCTGGAGTCTCATCAAACATGTGCAATCTGGTAAAGATCTGATGATGTGGAGTTGAGTTACATCAGTTTATTCGTTCATGGCGAAGGATCGAAATTCGCCGAGCCGCCACGTCATCGCCCTTCAACAACTTCTTACAATTTTCACAATGAAGCATTATCAACGTCTTAAGGCTGTTCTGACAACATTTGAGAGGGATCTGATTAATCTGTGAGGAGCAGGATGTCAAAGTACACAACTTACAAATTCCAGTTGCCACTAGGTGGCGCTATTACTATGATTCTAAATTATCATATAGATGTGTTCCGGGTCAGGATGTTATGACATATGAGAGATTTGGAGCAGATTCGACAATGTACGGCCGAGTTACAACAACTTCCTGTTTCGCGGCGAATGGTGTTTTTTTTGACGCCACGGACACATAGTTCGATAACTTTTTGATCTTTGAGTAACTTTTCACTGCCAAGGTCTCAAGAGCATACTGACTAGATCTGAAGTCAATCGGTTCAAATCTCTGGGAGGAGTACGTTAAAGTATGAAGCCTTGAAATGGTCAAAAAATGTCTTAAAATTCAAAATGGCCGACTTCCTGTTTGGTTTAATGAAAAACTCCAAGAGGATTTTTTGTGTGTCTCATCACGTTCCACATACCTACCAAATTTCATACAGCTAGATGAAACCCAATGTTGGGGCTACTCAATAGGGGGCGCTATCGAGCCAATATTTCATACCGCAGCTGGACACCACATTCAGACTGCAATTTTCGCAAATTCTGGCTTGCGTGCCAAATTTCGACATTTTCCCAGTATCCCAAGCACCTCCTTTTTGCGACGAAACACTAAGAATAATGATAATAATAATAATAATAAACATTAGAATAACAATAGGTCCTCCGCTCCGACTACGTCGGTGCTGGGGCCCTAATAAACATCAAATCAAATATACATCTGAGCTATTAACACTTTGTCGTTGCACTGAACCTTTAACTCACAAAAATAGGATCCAACTAGGACTTTTTAATACACGTCGTCCTCCAAACACCTTCTCACGTGGTCCATGCGGCCACACAAAGAAACCTCCACGCTGAGGAAACCTGAGGCCGAGAGCGTTTCCATTGGTCGGCTGTGACTTCACAGCAGAAGCTTCATCATATGACATCATTTGTGCGGGAGAGACGGAAACAGGAACTACTTTTATGTTGTTATAACGTAACGAAAAAAAACATTTATTTATTCCACTTTGCATCCAGAATCAACGCAGAAAACACTCTCATCTATTTCACAGTAATGATGAAAACTTACAACAGTGTGGAGAAATGTGGATAATGAGCCAGACGATCAGACGATCAGACGATCAGACGATCAGACGATCAATCGATCAATCGATTAGTCGACTGCTCTGATAACCAATCACTCGTTCCAACTCGTTTCAGCTCAACGAGAGGATCGGCTGATTCCCTTTGTGTTATGTGACAGAAACAACAGACGTCACCTTGTTGGAGACTTTGGACTAAACAAGAAAACAAATCAACAGATGAATCGATTTTTCACACAAACTCTTAATGTTTTCTACACCAATGAAATGATTCATTATCTGAGACCCTGAGGGATTTCAGGAGGCACATTTTGTAATTAAACCTGAAAACGGTGCAGCACGTTGGTGTGAGGCCACGTTAGCATGATGCGTAACACCCGTAGCTCTGAGAGGATTAGGATTGCTCAGGGAATAAAAAACATCTCATCCTTTGTGCGGCAGCGTGACATTCAGCCGGCTGTGAGCAGCCACCGGTGCTTCCTTTGTCTGAATGAAAAGTGTCACTAGCAACACGAAGCATCACTCAATGTAGCAACAAAAGAAAGCACCACGTGTCCCAGAGCTGCAAGACTTCTGCAACCCAGCTCACAATGCACGAGCCAAATGTTTCCATAAGAGAAGGTGATGAAGCACATTCAGCAAACAATGCATCACAACAACCACCGTTATGTCAGGAGGCGCTCTGCTGAGGATGATCAATGTGACATCATTTCATAAGCAGACTCATATCAACAAAGAACTTTCTCTCAACATCTTCTTTGTGTGGCAGCAGCCTGAGAAGATGATTACTTAACCTCCCCATACACACACACACACACACACACACACACACACACACACACACATCTGTCTGCACCTCTTCCCATCTCTTCTTCTTCTCTTCCAACTCACTGCCATTTCCATAAATTATGGAGGGAGGCTATATTTGTTCACATGAAAGCGCGCGCTCCTCCAGGTTACCTTTAGAGCTCTCCGCGTGCACAGGGCTGTTTATTAACAATACAGATCATTACTGAGACTCCTCCAGCCACCGAGGACACAACACACGAGCATCTGCATGTGCGCCTCGGTGCGTTTAACCCCCCGTTTGTTTCCGATTACGCACATGTGACCTGGAATTAATACGTTTAATTAGCAGCCTGTAACTCAACCATACATGTGTTGGGGCCGCTCCTAATGAGCGTGTTTGACACAGTCTCCCCGCGCACCTCACCATCTTGGACCGACTTCATTACATTACATTACATTACATTACAATCATTTAGCAGACGCTTTTATCCAAAGCGACTTACAAAGGGTTCTATCACATTTCTACACCGTAGGCACAACTACGGGAGCAATTTTAAGTGTCTTGCTCAAGGACACATCGACATGCGACTAGCAGAGCCGGAGCCGGGGATCGAACCGCCGACCCCCTCTGATTGAAGGACGGCCCTGCTATCCACTTAGCCACAGTCGCCACCCAAAAGCGCAACCGGCGGAGGGACACGTTATTCGGCGGAGGAGAGCTCTGCGGCCGCAGACAGAAGCCCCTAAACGGACGGGAAACAATTAAAGGTGATGAGCAATTAAGCCACCTTTGTTTGTAATCAGGACGGCCAGAAGGACGCGTGCGGTGCGCGCGCCGCCTCAGCGTCTTAAAAACAAAAGAGGGTTTTAATCCAGCCAGTCACTACCTCCTGATTCTTTGTATTTACAGCATGTGTGGGTCACTTTCGTGGCGGGGTGAGACATGCAAAAAAACAACAACATACAAACGCGCGTTAAATAAAACCAAAAAACATCCCGAGAAGGAGCGCGCGACTTCGCTCCGACCCCCGAGTGTAACGCTAAGGGGGAGGGATGCTCGATGCTCATTCCGGTACATCCAGGGAGCAGACGGGTGGAGCGGGAGACGCACCGCTCAGCCCCGGACCTCCCCCTCTGCGTGGCCGTGTTCTGTGTTACTACCTCCACAATCAGCGTCTTCTCCTCCCCGCAGACGGTAACGACCCAGAACAGGATGGGGAAGTAGCAGGTCTTCCAGCAGACTCCCGGGAGCACGGCTTTCCTCCTCCGCCTCACGCCTCCTCCACCTCCTCCTCCTCCTCCCGTCGCCATGGCTGTGTCCCCGAAATTCTCCCTCCCCCCCCACAAAATCCCAGGCTCCGGCTAGTTTACCGGAGGAAACCGTCCGTGTGCTCGCGCTTCATCCCGTCTTCTCTGTCTCTCTGTGTGTGTGTGTATTGTCTCTCACCATCTCCCGGTTCGCTCGTGCAGACGCGCTATTGGTTTAGTGGCCATTGCGCAGGCTCACTTAAGTGGAGCGGAACAGCTCAGGAAGCCTGGCTACACCGGAGCGCGGATGCAGGTTGGTCTGTCTGTCTCGGGTATCATCGAGGAGGAGAAGGGGGAGGGACGTAGAGAGAAAGGGAGAGAGAGAGAGAGAGAGAGAGAGGGATGTGATGTGATGTGATGGATGTTATTGCAGTAGCGCTTTATCAACACCAGGAGCGCTACAGATGCAGCGACACTCCTCTCTCTGTATCTCTGTATGTTATCGGTGTCCTGTCTCATGGTCCTCTTGATCTTCTCTGTAATATAAAGTTCTGCTCCTCTATGAAGCGGAACCATCATGGGTAGAAGTAGAGAGAACTAGAACATGTCTTTAGTGAGATAACACAGTTATGATGACATCAATCATAAAAAAGACAAGTTGAATTTCTCTGATTATTTATTTTACAAAAAAATATAAAACAATAGAATCTATGCATCCAAAAGTTTTCCAAGTGTTGACAGTACTTTATGTATTGAACTGTTCACGTTTCCAGCCTCTCCTCTCGTCTCCTCTCCTCTCGTCTCCTCTCGTCTCCTCTCGTCTCCTCTCGTCTCCTCTCCTCTCCTCTCGTCTCCTCTCCTCTCCTCTCGTCTCCTCTCCTCTCCTCTCCTCTCCTCTCGTCTCCTCTCCTCTCCTCTCGTCTCGTCTCCTCTCCTCTCGTCTCGTCTCGTCTCCTCTCCTCTCCTCTCCTCTCCTCTCCTCTCGTCTCGTCTCGTCTCCTCTCCTCTCCTCTCCTCTCCTCTCCTCTTAAGCTTCAGGTTTTGTCACGTGACTGTTGGTCTCAGCCGAGTCGATCATGAGCTGCGCTCCACATCGCATCCTCCTTCTTTTGACTATTAGTCCACACTGCAGCCGTCCTTAAATCACATGTTGTGATCTTGAACGAGGAAGTATAAAGACTGCAGAACCCCACGCAGGGCCGGTAGGAGGGCAGGTGGACGGGTCCAACAAGGAGCTTTCAGCCAGCAGACCGATGTCTGTTCCTCGTGTGAAGCAAGAAGTCAACGTCGATGTTCTTCACACGTAACTTCTGTACTTCAGTAACTTCTGTACTTCAGTAACTTCAGTAACTTCTGTACTTCAGTAACTTCTGTACTTCAGTAACTTCTGTACTTCAGTAACTTCTGTGGGTATTTTTAACCCAAACAACGATCTTTTCCTAAACCTAATGAAGTAGTTTTGTTTATTTTGAAAAAAATGTATGCATGTAACGAGTGGAAATTGACACGTTTTGCTGGACTTTCGTAGGACAATGCACAAAAATGAGCAGTAACGTCTCGTAGGATAATCATACGAAGCGATGTGGAGGTTTGCGGTGTTTTTCGTTGACTGGGACCAATCACTTCCTGTAGCCTCCACTGGTGCGCAGCTCCTCCCAGCAGAGAGAATGAATGCAGCTAGTGGTGACCTGTTTCCACATCGTGAACAACCAACTCCCAACTGATTGATCCACTGCGTCGCATTACTGCACAACAACAGGACGGATGCCTCGGCCGTTGCAGGGATCGAACCTGCGGCGGCCAGACGGTCTCTCGCCCTCCTCTTAAAGGGTCATTGTTGGTGTTTTTTAGGAGATGCATGCGTTTCTTTTCAGCCACAAAATATCAAATCTGAACTAAAGACAGCTGCGTTGTGAGTCACTTTACTTTAATTAACAAAGTCACTCTCACACAAGCAGCGACTGACTTTGTAGCTCCCCACGTGGAACCTGTTCACACCGTTACATGTGCTGACCATGCGACCATGCGAGTGTGTTTTAGAGGGAGGATAGCGAGAGAAAGGGGCATACAGGGAGAGGAGGAATAAAAGTACACCACCCGAACCATTTCACTTAAAATACACCGTAGCTGGCGAAGCAGGAAGTCAATCTAATGACAGCCCTGTCGACTGGCACTCCGACAGTCGGAACCATGTAATCAAATCTGCAGAGTTTCTGCAAAGTGGAATCAGAAATGTCTCGGAGGAGTTAGCGGTCGCTGTTGACGTCATTCCAGGGCCGTTGGCTTTCACCTGCTCCTCAGACTGCTGAATGATGAATGAGTGAGTATTGATTCATAATGCATCTGTCCTCAGGTGGCCCCACAGGTTGGATGTTATATGTGGAAAAATAAATCTCTGTACTGCGAAAGAGATTGTTCTTTGGACCTTTACACTGAAGTATTTTACACTGGAAAAGTTAAAGGAGATATATAGTTAAAGGAGGAAATGAACAGATGCAGCAGAAAGGAGGAACATGGTTTTAAGAGGGGAGGTGAAGAAGAGGAGGCGTCAGGAGGAACAGAACAAATCATGATAGAGTAGAAAACAATACAAAGGTCAAAAAGAGAGATTTGACAAATAAATAAAACGCACACAAAAGCAACGTCATCCTGCAGAGCAACGCGATGGCCAACGAAATCCATGCAAGTGAATATTCCTGGTTGATTCACAACGAGAACACGATACTTCTACTGCTGACTTTGTGCTCGTCATGAGGTGGAAGAGTAGAAATACTTTACATCCGGACCTCTGAGGTCATCTGGACTCAGGTCTGCGTGGTACGGCTCTGCTCGACTCCACCCAAGTCTGGTACCAACATGACATCGTCTGCAAACAGAGAACGTCTCCACGTCAGTTCTAAGACTCACTGTTTGCAGACGTTTATGTTTTAATGTCTTTTTCGTTCTGCAAAACACTGAATTACAAGCTGCTGTAAGAATAAACCTGCTCTGTCTCGAGCTAAATGCTAACATCTGCATGCAAGAATGTTTCCTGTTCCCGTCCTGTGTTACTCTTTGTCACTGGTGCTGTCTGAACATGTGATGTGCATTTAAACTCTCTGTACTCTTCAGATGAATCGACATGAAGGCAATCCTTCCAACAGTGTTTCTAATAACTAGAATACTTTAGCTGCTACAGAGATCAAATCACCATCCTGGCATATTATACTGAAGCACAACTCACATACGTGGCTCCAACAGTTGTTGAGATAGAAGTAGTAAGTAGAGCAGTAGAGAGATGTTAGAGAGGTTTTACAATATTTCTGAATGCCAGTAGTTTTGCTTTTAATTTAAAAGGCTACTATCTGAGTCAACACCTCTCGTTCTCCTCCCACTCATCTCCCCCTTACTCCCACTCTCTCACTCCTCATTATGTCCATCTCTCTCTCTCTCTCTCTCTCTCTCTCTCTCTCTCTCTCTCTCTCT
>NW_022280527.1:0-28857 GCF_004355925.1 Anarrhichthys ocellatus | reverse complement strand
ATGAACATATAATTCTATTTACTCTGGATATGCCAGGGTTTTCCTCGTGTCCGTCTCTTGGTGACAGTACACAGTAATGACTTTTACTGCACATTTGTTGTGGCAGTAAAGGTGGGTGGTGTTTCATATGTGGAATCTCTGTAGAGAGGTTTGAAGAATGTGAGGAGGCCTCAGCAGACGCATGATAACAGATATGTTGTCTTTTTGTCTCCACAGATCACCAGAAGTTGGAGCGTGAGGCCAGGATCTGCCGCCTGCTCAAGCATGCCAACATCGGTACTCCCATTATATTTACTGTCTGTCTTTCTGTCCTCCCTATGCTGCCATAAGGAGAGTTATGTTTAGTATATATCCAAGTGTTTCAAAACATACAAAGGTTAGCCCTGAAGATGGTTTCGTAGATGTATAGAACATCTATTAAAAATGTATGCTGTGCGCTGGAATGACATATTCATCATTTGTGCTTTTGATAACATACTATCCACTAGGAAGCTAGAGGTTGTGCTCCTCCACGTCTTCTTGTGTATATATTGACCCTTTAATCATCAACCATATTTAGAAGTACACATTCTGCTCATACACACACACCCATTTTGTCATGTTTGGGGACATTGCAATGTCTCTTCAAGTTAATTTTGTTAATACATTCCCAAATCAAAAATTTGTCTTAACGATTTACAATCTGATCAAGATGTGACACCTTCTAGGCCTTCGAGATAGAGCTCCCTTCAGATATGGAAGAACATTTAACAAGGGGGAAAAATAACCTTAAGAAATGGATCCTTGACCCTAAGGACATTTTCCAAACTAATTCAGATCTGTGTGGAAAACAAACTGGGCCAGCCTGGTGATGCAGCGAGGCTGGCCAACACAGAGGCAGCCAGCAATGTGACATCATCTGTCCAGGTGCTGCATCGACCAATCAAATAAATAAATTTGGCAGTGGCGGGCCGTCAGGGCCTGCAAGGCCTTCTCTGCTGGCCTAAACAGAATCACAAAGCTATATCTATTTTATAATTTAATATTTTTTCTTAAATACACTACATGTATTATAATTTATAAAAATATTTTCCCATTATCTTATTTTCTCATTGCACAGCTACTGTCTTCCTCAGTTGCTCTGCTTCCAGTGCAGCTTGTTTTAAGTAGAGCTTTTATCCAATCAGATTTCACCTCTGTGTCTCTAGGTAAGAAGAGAGGCCAGAGGCCTGCACACTCTCACCTGCAGCCAGTGCAGATTAAAGTAAATGGGGACGATATTGCTGATTGTCTTAGTGTTCAACCAATCAGATCTTTAGTTTGGCATGTTGGGCGAATTCTTTGACGTATCAGAGCCTGCGAGCCGGCCTATAATGACGTCAGCATTACGTGCCGCTCAGTGTCCATGTGCAGCTCTGAAACTTAACAGCAGAGGCTGTCGGGTAGTGAATCACATCACGTGATGCAGCTCAGCCAATCAAATATGGGCATTCTGACTGAGTGAGATGCACCATGCACCATGACACCAGGAGGCTGAGACGAGGAAAGACATTGCAGAGCAGTACGTTCAACGTTCAAGTTGTGAAAGTAAAATCCTATGATAATCTCTTTGGGTCATGCCTTGTCATTAAGGAATGATGGCGGATCCCACAGCCAGACCAGCTGAGAACATTATATTTTCGTGAATTTAGGCTTTTGCATTTTCTAAATGCTCTAGCATTGTTCAAACGACTCGTACCGAACGGTTTAATACGAAGACGTACATAGTTACAGCCTTAAAAATATATAATAGCTGTGGTGCCATCATGTGGTTATAAGGTGGTATTTCAGCTGCAGGACAGCAGTGAAGGCCTAGGTATAAAATGCACGGCCCGCCACTGAAATTTGGTAACCTGAATCCCATATTTCTACGGTTTACCTAGAGATGTAAAATCTTGTCTCAGAGTATCAAATTCTGTGCAGTGTTTTGGCATCTGGAAAGCCTTCAAACTCTTGGATCTAAAGATATGAGATTGTCTGTCCACCCCGAACCTTCAGCCCTAACCAATGACGTTATACACATCAGGACTGTGTCTAGGATTTGAGGACATTCAGAGCTTAGCCGGCACCGCTCTGGGGGATTCTTCCCTGGGAGACATTTTTGATAAACAAGCTCTATTTTGATGCTTTTCATGCACTCTCTTAATCATTGAAAAAATTACGTTTGTTCCACAAAAACTCGCTTGTTGTTTACTTTCCAAATTGATTGTGATGTTACAAATATTAGTAGCCTAGTTGTTATAAAACAAAATACTTAATAACTGTTATGACATGTATTGACTTGAGTATGTTAACCATGGTCAAGTATAACTAAGTGCGTTTTCTCAATATCTTTACTTAAGTACAGTGTTGTATCGTTAGGATTGTATCGATACTCATCAGTTATTTTTGATTATTTTGTGAGGAAAAAAAGACAATTAATTAAAGAAGAATCAACATTGCTCTATTATTCATATGTAAACAAAGTCTTTCTTGAACAGCAAGAGCAGAAATGTCAGCCTCAGCCCGACAATCTACAAAAAGTTCCCAAATCCTTAAAATACAGTTGCACCTAAACAATTAGTTGAGCGATTAGTTTTCGTTAAACAGTGAGAAAACTGCATTTCTGCACATTGATGCTCTGCTTGTTGGCTACATGTTGTGATAAACTGCTGTTTCCTCTTACTTTTGAGGGTTTTATTGAGTTTGAGATGACAGTTCTCAGCCTCTACTGGAGTCAAATGTAGCCACTCTTTGGATCTTTTTCTTCTCTCTGCCATGATGTGAGTCTGTTTCGCCCCTCGTGCAAAGACACAGACTCAGAGAGAGGAGGTTTGCAACAGTGTTTTTGTTCTGTGGAGATCTCCCTCCATAACCTCTAAAGTAGCGATAGCAGATGCGTTAACTCTGGACCACATCAATACTCCGGGTATTCACTACTGTTATCGGTTCCCCTTTAGACCCGGGTATCCAGGGGCATCCCTAGTGTTGAAGTACTAACTAGTGCTAACACTTCTATTCCACTACATGTCAGAGGGAGACATACATTTATTTAATAACTTTAGTTACTTTTCAGATTAATAATCATATAATGTAATCAACTTATCAATGATGATGTATTATTATAGGTTAAACTACCCAGCAGTATATAAAGTAATAAAATGAGCTCCATATTTACCAGCAGCAATATTAAAACCTTTTGGTACCGAGCGAGGACCATTTGCGGTTCCATCGAGAAAGCTTAGCGAAGAGTGTCGTAGAATGCACTTTTCAGGAACGAATACAATGAATGTTACACACATGTTACATACCCAGTTAAAGAAAAAAGTCTGGCAACAATATCATGTAAGCCATTTTACACACTCTAAACACAATTCTACACAACTAATATAATCAACTAGAAGATTTACCACAATATCACGTATTATTCGCCATGAGTCCGCGAGCTACGCACATAGGATTCAGGCTCTCAAAATGAAGCCAAACTTCTGTATTTGGATAGATTGAACACTATTAGTGATAAAACAAGTGAAATATATAGTATATAAAAGTGCAATGGAACAGCTGGTTCCAAAATGTCCCTAACCCTAACCTCTCTGTACTAAAACCTCTATAATTTTGTTCTGCTTCACTTTATCAAAGTCATAATTTGCAGAGAGACTGTTCACATATTGTGCTATGATTTGGGAGAGGTTTAAACTTTCAGCTGCATCATTCAAAAGAGATAATCATGCTCTCAATGCTTTTTTTTTCAGGCGAACCTGAAACTTTTCAATTTGAGCTGTGTGCCATCTTCATTTACTCTTAACCAGTAACATATACACTGATATTTACACATCTGAACAAATCTCACAAGTGTTACCTTTATTATAACATCAACATTATTCAAAAAGACCTTCTAGTTTCAGAAATACACTCTTTTTAGTATGGGTATGCAATTTTTGAGCAGAGGCCTATTAAGAAGGGTAAGTGGTGAACAAAAAATGTTATATTATTCTGCATAATGAGTACTTACATTTTTGGTTCTTTAAAGCATAATTTGAAGATGGTAGCCTACTTTTATACTTAAAAAATATTTTGAATGCTGGAATTTAATTTGTAGTATTTTACACTATTACTGCTTTTTCCTTCAGTAGATGTCTGAGGAGGCCTACTTCTTCCACCGCTGAATGAAACCATTAGTTTATTGAAATGTTAAAATATTTTTCCGTCACTCTCATACACAATCTTCAGATGTAGTGTGTGCACGATGTACCTCTCCTTCATCTGCTGCTGTCTCTCTCTCTCTGACTTCAAGGAAGTGTGTTCGCACAGAGTTTTCACAGATAGTAAAATTAACCGTTTACCATTTTAGTTCCTGTTTTGAGCCTCGGCATAACGTTATGCAATATGAGCTTTGTAAAATACAATCGAAGGTCATCTACCATCATGATGAAGATACATGTGACCCACTTTACGTTATATATTATATTCACAGGCTCACTTCTTAGTCCACCCATCGTTCTCTTTTGGAAAAATACAAAGAGATTCTTTTATTTTTCCACCTGGACCTATATGCTCAGCCATTTCTCCTTGACTCTTCCCCCCCCCCACACACACACACACACAGTTGGTTTTGCTACACAGTCTATCGGTATTCACTCACATTACGTATTTGAGTTGATCTTCAGAGGCTTACATTTAAAACATCAACGCGTTTGTGGCTTCAGGCAGTAAAATGACTAACCGACAGATCACAGAGGAGCGTTTAGTTAAGAGAGGGTTATTTTACAGAGGTTTGGGTTGCCCAGTCCATTAATGGAACCAAACCGAGGTGAAACATGGTAATTACATTTTGACAGCAGAGGCTTTAATGGGTGGTTACTTATCAGCCACTAAAAGAGCTCTTTAAATAGATATTAAATCTAACAGATGAGGAGAAAACCATGTAGAGCCCACAGACATTGGATTTTAAGAGCAATGCTGATATTTGAGATTGATAAAAGTCTGTGATAAAGTATGTTTAAGTTAAGATATTTAATAGTTGTAAATGAACTTAAATGTCAGAGATTGCATGAGAATGTCCATTCTACCCTCATTGTTTCTGTAACGGGTTGTATATGGACCCAAATGCAACACACAGGATTCCAGGGATCTTTGACCTTTTATTACAAACTTCGATAACAGCAGACAGAGTTTAAACAGGGTCAGGATCAGAAGGCTAGTGGGTTTACCGGGAGTCAGGCAAGGCGGGTAAAACAGGGGCAGGCATGGTCGGTAACAGGGGATCAGTCTCAGAGCGTGCTGGAGAGTCTGGCATGGAAAACCGAAGAACAATCTGGCAAATGTGTCTGGGAGGCAGGAGTCTATATAGGGGCTTGAGTGACTGACAAGTAGAGTGAGGAGGGTGTGGAGCTGAACTGTGACAGAACCCCCCCCCCCCTTTAAGGGACGGCTCCCGACGTCCCAAACAACCACAACCACCCGGGTGGGCGGAGGGGGCCTGGAGGAGGGCTAATATTCATCTGACATCTCCGTCCTGGCGTTGAAGACGGCTCCTCTTCAACGTCTGAAGCTGCAGATGGAACAGAGTCTGGCTGGGTAGCCCCAGTGGGCACCGAGCCCTTGGAGGGCTGGTCCGGATGGCAGCGGTGAAACTCCCCGATGAGAGAGGCATCCAGAATGTGTCGAGCGGGGACCCAGGATCTTTCTTCTGGACCGTAGCCCTCCCAGTCGACCAGGTATTGTAGACCTCTGCCACGGCGGCAGGAACGAAGCAGGCGGCGAACCGTGTAGGTAAGACCTCCATCAATGAATCGCGGTGGCGGCAGAGGCTTTACAGCAGGAACCAGTGGGCACTCTTGAACCGGCTTTACCTTGGAGACATGGAATGATGGGTGGACCCGCATGGTCTGGGGCAGCTTGAGCCTCACTGCTGCAGGATTGATGACCTTCAGGATCTCGAATGGCCCAATGAACCTGGGTGCCAACTTCTTAGACTCTACCTGCAATGGTAGGTCACGGGTCGATAGCCACACCTTCTGGCCAACCTGGTAGATGGGGGCTTTGGAGCGGCACCGGTTGGCCGCTGTGGAGTAGCGGTTGGCCGAGCGGAGGAGCGCAACTCTGGCCTCGGCCCAGGTACGGCGGCAGCGGCAGACGAAAGCCTGGACAGAGGGGCAGGAAACCGCCTTCTCCAGGGCCGAAAACAGTGGAGGTTGAAAACCGTAGGCACACTGGAACGGGGACATTCCAGTGGCAGAGCTGGTCAGGGTGTTGTGGGCATACTCCACCCACAGGAGCTGCTGGGACCAGGATGGATGCTTGGAGACCAAGCACCGTAGAGCCGTCTCCATCTCCTGGTTCTTGCGCTCAGTCTGGCTGTTAGATTGTGGGTGGAATCCAGATCATGGAGCCGGAAGACATGCAGCAGGACCAGCTCAGCAGTTTCTTTGGCCAAAGGAAGCTTGGGCACGGGCACAAAGTGGGCCATCTTGCTGAACCGATCTACCACTGTCAGGATGGTGGTATGTTTGTTGGACAGTTGTAGACCGGTAACAAAGTCCAAGGAGATGTGGGACCAGGGCCGATGGGGCACAGACAGAGGTTGCAGGAAGCCAGCGGGAGCCTGGTGAGATGGCTTGTGCTGGTTGCAGACTGGACAGGTGTTGACAAACTCCCGGGTGTCCTTCTCCAGAGTAGCCCACCAGAACCTCTGCTGCAAAGCATCCCTCGTACGCTGGCTCCCGGGGTGACAAGTGAGTTTGGAGCTATGGACCCACTGGAGGACATCGGACCTCAGAGTCTGAGGGACGAACAGGCGGTCAGGAGGGCAGGAGCTAGGACCGGGCTGGTCCTCCAGGGCGGCCTTGACTTCAACGTCTAACTTCTACCTCCCAGGTGACTGAAGCATCCAAGACGGGGGCAGAATGGATATTTTCATTGCAAGGGGTGGAATCCCCCTTATCAACAAACTGGTGGGACAGGGCATCAGGCTTGACGTTGCGGGTACCGGGCCGGTAACGGAGGGAAAAGTTGAATCGGGTAAAAAACAGGGACCATCTGGCTTGCCGAGAGTTTAGTCTCTTGGCAGACTGAATGTACTCGAGGTTCTTGTGATCAGTCCATATCAAAAAGGGCAGACTGGTCCCCTCAAGCCAGTGACGCCACTCCTCAAGGGCCAGCTTAACAGCTAGCAGCTCTCAGTTACCAATGTCATAGTTCCTTTCAGCAGGTGAGAGCCGCCTAGAAAAGAAGGCACAGGGGTGGAGTTTCTGGTCGCTGGCAGCCCGCTGGGATAGGATGGCCCCCACCCCAACATCGGAGGCATCCACCTCCACAACGGACTGCCTCTCTGGGTCAGGAACTTGGAGGATAGGGGCAGAGGTAAACCAGGCCTTAAGGTTCTGGAAGGGCTCCTCAGCCGAGAGGGACCACTGGAACAGCACTTTGGATGAGGTAAGGGCCGTGAGTGGGGCAGCCATGGTGCTATAGCCTCGGATGAACCTCCGGTAGATGTTAGCAAACCCCAGGAATCGTTGCAGCTGTTTACGTGAGTCAGGGACGGGCCAGGACGTAACTGCTGACACCTTGGCTGGATCCATCTGCACGATCCCCTATCCCATGATGTACCCCAGGAAGGAGACAGATGAGGCGTGAAAGTCACACTTCTCTGCCTTCACGAACAGAGAATTCTTTAGGAGGCGTTGAAGGACTGCTTGGACATGGTGAATGTGCTCCTCTCGGGACCTGGAGAAAATCAGAATGTCGTCAAGGTAGACGAACACCTGTTTGTTTAACATGTCTCTCAGCACATCATTTACCAGGGCCTGGAAGACAGCTGGGGCATTGGTGAAACCGAAGGGCATGACCAGGTATTCATAATGTCCAGTGGGGGTGTTGAAAGCCATCTTCCACTCGTCACCCTCTCGGATCCGGACCAAATGATAGGCGTTACGCAGGTCTAGCTTGGTGAAGATGGTAGCCCCCCGCAGCAACTCAAAGGCAGAAAAGATGAGAGGGAGTGGGTAGCGGTTCTTAATGGTAATGTCGTTGAGGCCCCTGTAGTCAATGCAAGGCCTCAGTGACTTGTCCTTCTTTCCCACGAAGAAGAACCCCGCACCAGCAGGTGAAGAAGAGGGACGGATGATCCCAGCAGCTAGAGAGGAATTTATGTACGCCTCCATGGTCTCTCTTTCAGGTGCAGATAAGGAATACAGGCGACCCCTGGGTGGAGTGGTGCCTGGTTGCAGGTCAATGGCGCAATCGTAGGGGCGATGTGGAGGCAGAGATGAGGCCCTGACCTTACTGAATACCTCCCGATATTCATGGTATTCAGTAGGCACCCCTGTCAGGTCCGAAGCAGAGCTGGAACAGACTGACTGCAGCAGCTTGTTTCAGGCAAATCAGGTGACAGGATGAGCTCCACCCCAGGATGGCTCCTGTGGCCCAGTCAATGTGGGGGTTATGGTGGTGGAGCCAGGGGTACCCCAGGATTAATGGATGCTGGGGTGACCGCAGGATAAGAATCCGGATAGTCTCATGGTGGTTACCAGACAGGAGCATACGGACTGGCATGGTCTGGTGAGTCACTGTCCCCAGTAGGTGGCCATCCAGGGCGCTGGCAGGAACAGGGCATAGCAGAGGTACCTGGTTGATACCCAGCTGAAGGGCTAGGTCCTCATCAATGATGCTGTCATCAGCGCCAGAGTCAATGAGCGTAGTGAGGGTCTGGGATCCGTTCGCGAGCAGAAGCTGGCAAAGGGGTCTTTGTTTGGGAGAGTCTTGTGGTTCGGCTCACCAGTACCTCCCCTACTACTGGCAAGCCGTGCCCTTTTGCTGGGCACCGGGATATAAAGTGACCAGCCTGGCCACAGTACAGGCAAAGATTTCCCCGGCGGCGGTGCTCACGCTCCTCTGGAGTGAGACTGGTGCGCCCCACCTGCATGGTTTCAACGCCCCCAGGTTGAGGCCCTGGGATGACACCGGTAGTTGCTGGAGGACCTCGAGGCAGGGTGGAAAGGTGGCGATCTGTCTCCCCCTTGCGTCGCTCCTGTCGCCTTGCCTGGATGAGTCTGTCCACTCGGGAAGTCAGTTCCACTAGGCCATCCAGGTTAGCAGGTAAATCAAAAGAAATCAGTTCATCTTTAATATACTCAGCTAGTCCAGCCAAAAAAGCGTCACACTGTGCTGCCAAGTTCCAGTCGCTAAGGCGTGCTCTCGTGCGAAACTCGATGGCATAGTCAGCAACTGTCCGGTCTCCCTGACGCAGTTCCATAAGTTCCCCGGTAGGATCAGGACCCTTGGAGACCGCCCCGAACACCTTGCATAGCTCCGCAGAAAAAGCCAGGAATGAAGAGCAGGCTGGCGTGCGCCTCTCCCATTCAGCGGTACCCCAGAATCGTGCTCTGCCTGTCAGGTGGTTGATGGTGAAGGCTACTTTAGCTTCCTCCGAGGCAAACGTGTAGGGCTGCAGGGAAAACAAGATGGAGCAGTTGGTGACAAATGGGTTGCAGCCCTCAGGTTCTCCAGCATAGCGCTCTAGGGTTCCCACACGGGGCTCGTGTGCTGGAGCAGGCGTCGGAAGGACAGGAGGCGAAGCTAAGTCTACATGCTGGGTCAGGGCTGCTGTTAGTTGTTGGACCTGAGCAGCTAACGCAGCCATAGCCTGCTCCTGGGCTGCTGCTGACTGACGTGTCTCAGCGGCGATGTTGGTCATCAGTGCCTCATGCTGCTGGAGAGCCCCCTCGATTCTCTCAAAACGGCTCACTGGTGCAGGGGTGTGTGCTGGGTCCATGACTGGCTAGATTATACTGTAACGGGTTGTATATGGACCCAAATGCAACACACAGGACTCCAGGGATCTTTGACCTTTTATTACAAACTTCGATAACAGCGGACAGAGTTTAAACAGGGTCAGGATCAGAAGGCTAGTGGGTTTACCGGGAGTCAGGCAAGGCGGGTAAAACAGGGGCAGGCAGGGTTTCCAGATACGGCAGGCAGAGTAAAACAGGATCAGGATCAGAAGGCTGGTGGGTTTACCGGGAGTCAGGCAAGACGGGTAGAACAGGGGCAGGCAGGGTCGGTAACAGGGGATCAGTCTCTGAGAGCGTGCTGGAGAGTCTGGCATGGAAAACCGAAGAACAATCTGGCAAATGTGTCTGGGAGGCAGGAGTCTATATAGGGGCTTGATTACTGATCAGAGGCAGGTGAGTGAACAGGTGAAGGGAGTTTAGACTGATGAGGAGGGAGTGACTGACAAGAAGAGTGAGGAGGGTGTGGAGCTGAATTGTGACAGTTTCTATTGTGTTAACAATGTACGTCATCAGAAGAGTGAATACTGATTGATTCCAGAATTGAATCGGTCACTGGAGATTGTCATTACTGGCCTGCTCACACATGGCCACACTGTTGGAGGTCGACCTGGCTCCTGTTCCGTAGTGATTGTCTTGTAGCAGGTAGCGCTGCTCTCATTGCTATTCCTTTCCCACAGCCTCCAGCTGTGGGAAAGCCCTCATTCCCTTAAGGTCGTCGTGGTGATAGATCTCTGAGATGTCAATCTGACAAGCTAACGGAGAAATCAGAGATTGGCTCCAGGGGAATCTTTTCACCCATCATCTCATGCTCTGGCCTGTTGGTCTTGAACCTTTTATATCACTGAAATTGGAAGTAGCTCTTTCGAAAAGCTCCCTGCTTCACATTCACACAGTCTCACACATTCACAGTACAATCGGTCTCTTACTGCTGGTTGAATTACCAATGGAGTCTGTAGATACTGACATGATAAGAGGCCAAACACAAATCAGTCGTTGTATCTTATTGAAACATGGAGCCAAAATCAACTGTAGCTGAGCTTTCCGTTGTGCCTGTTTAAACCTGCATTATTGTCACTCTAAATGGTAATTGATCTTGTTTACTAACCTGATTTGTCAAGGATTTGGTTTCAACAGCTTTTTATTAAAGATTAAGACAGTATCAAATACCGGTATCGCATCTAAATCCTTAAGAATCCCTTATCAAATCCATTTAGGATTTAATAAGGGAATTAACTCAAAGCTATGAATGCCAGTCAAATGAATGGTTGACAACAAGTGTAGCCAACCTATTTTTGTTCATCTTATTTTCAAAAGCTTCTTGCTTCATATACTGGTGATCTTGGACCAGAATTCTTAATTTGATAAACTCAAATTATTCATATGATTTGCAGAAAGTTGACCGACTTCTGAGAAGTATGCGATATGATCGTTGCAGTCGAGATGACTCGGCACTCCGGATTCAGGATATTCAGTTGTTTCAGCGCTAGATGCCACTAATTCCCACACACTGGTCCTGTGAATGATAAGGAAATTGGCCAACGTTGGCATACAGGTTTGACCAGCCAACACATACTGTTTAACAATGTTAGTTGGTGTTCATTGTTCTTTGTGAGTGGGGATAGATAAGATATTTGGTCATTTAGGTATTCTATGATCGTGGGAACGCATTTGAAACTGAACCTGCCTATTGAAACCCAACCCATGATGGTCAGTGACGCTCTGTATAGAAATGATGATAAAGATCCACATTTTATTAAGGGACAGAAGCAATTTCTTGCTTGTAGATTTTAGTTTATACATGACACATCTAGGTCACTAATACATTGGGTATAGATTTTCATAAAAATATGCCTTGGGCCAACAATCAAAGCTGCCTCTCTCAGAATACAATACATGTTTCAAAGCTTGGATCAGGCAGTGTTGCTGTAACAAAGCCTCTGTAACCCCTGAGCTAATGCTCCAGTACTCCATTCTGGTCGGAGGCATCATGATGGCCGTGGCTACACTTGTCTTTTGAATACGACCTTTGTCATCTGATCATGCCAGGACGCATTAACTGTCAAGTCTGTACGCTCCAAGGCCGGATCTTGCTCTCATTGGGATCTGATCAGCCAGACCACATGCCGAGGTGGCGGACTGAAGGACAAAGTACAGGACTCTGGTGGGATGAGAGGAGGTGGTCTCTCTGTTAACTCCATGATGCTTGGTGCTCAAACATAGTCAATGTTGATGGACAATGTGTCCCTGATGTTGAATTTTTAAGATACCAGCCATGTTGTTTGCCTAGAGAATTGTTTTTGTTGCTGCATGAATTCATCCTGTCTTTGTTTTCTTAGTCTTGTTGTGCTTGTGTTGCAAATGGGCTATGACTGCATTTCTTTGTGCATCCCTGTGTGGCACATGTAATGTTGTTACTGGTAGCAGATTTAATAATGAATTAATACCAAGATATGTAACGATTTTTGACTTATAAACCCATAAATTATTTTAAAAGAATGATGGCACTCTGCTTACGCCATAAGCCACCATTACTTTAACTAACAGCATTTAACAGAAGATTTAACAGAAGACACCACAATTAATCAATTGCATCTTAATCTCAAGGTTCTTCTGAAGGTGTACAGGGACCTATGATTTCATATACACACAAATCAAATGATCAAATTTATAAATGAAATATGTATTTGACTAACTACATAACTAAACTACTCAACAGAAAATAAACAAAATGAAAGGAATGAATGAAGAATATGACGAAGAGTACAATGAAGAATGATGAACTACAACTAAATGAAAAGGATTACATGTGACCAGGAAGAATCAGTGACTCGTATCATTGACTGATTTATTCAATTTAATTTCAATTCTCTAAACATTTAGCTCACCATTCAGAAGCTGAGAGTTTGAGGAGCACCAGATTGTGAAGCACCTTACACAACATAGATGGACATTGTTATCATGACACAGAAAGACCTATGCAGATATACATGTGCACCTATATGCATAATACATGACTGGATAACATTATACTAAACATTACAGTACACATTAGAGTCTTGGGTCAGAGACACAAAGGACAGCGTGGACCGGTGTGGTTCTGTTGGTCTCAGAGATGTGGACCATATCACTGCAGGCAGACACTTTATCCCTAACTATGCCGAGAAACATTGTGAGTCTGACCGCTTAGCGTCTGAAAGGTCCTGAGAGCAGTCCCTGAATGACGTTTATTAGTTTAGATTATGTCATAGACATTTCAGTGTCAAAATCTCTCGTTGGATGTCCGCTACATATAATGACGGTACTTTTCCGTTGAATTGCCCAGCACTCATGGGCCACTTTGGAGAGAGCTATGCTAGCTGTTTCCTCCTGCGTCCTGAAACAAACCGATATGAGAACGAGAATGTTCCCATCGCACTCGGAAAGAAAACAAATAAACATATTACCCAAATATTGCCCTAAACTATGCTTTTAACGTACAAAGTGCATTCTGTACATTCCTGGAATGTGTCCCCTTTCTTAGACTGCTACAGGATGTCACTATTCATGATTACAGGTGAAATCATGACACCTAGCGCAAAGCGGTTTCATTGTTAACAGCGCAGATGTCAATCTAATGCTCAGCACCCACGTTGTGTAAAAAGCGCGACTTCTATCACTGCTCTTCTGCTCGCGAAGCTTTCACCTGCTCGCTCGCAAGTGTTTTTTCTTTCTGACAGTAAGTGGGTGGACCCAGTCACCACCATTGTATCTCTAAATTGAATTGGTTACAATCCTCGCTGGATATCACTCCCGACACAGACGCTAGGTGGCGATATAAACAAAAGGACGAGCCCTGCGTCATGCACTTTAATCCTTTAACCACAAGGTTGGCTGCTTCTGTCCACATGTCAAAGTGTCCTTGAGCAAGACACTGAACCCAAAGTTGCTCCCCGATTGTTTCACAGCAGCCCACTGCTCCTTAATATTTAGGATGGGTTAAATGCAGTGGTCAATTTTCAGGAATGTACCTGTATATATATGACTATTGAAAAAATGTACTGACCATGTGATATAGGTTGTTTTATTTTGATTCACTGTGATTTGCTTTGCATCCAAAAAGGCCCCCAAAAAATGTGCCCAAAACTTCAACAAGCAGTTTAATCGAGAGAAAGCTACATGCTGTCTGAAACTCTGAACCACACTGAGAGAAGACAACAGTTCACTCAGTTACTACTGCTGCCAATGTAGCAGGTTGTAGTATTTCACATAACTGAATAACTCTCTCCTCCCTCCCTCACAGTGCGGCTCCATGACAGCATATCAGAGGAAGGATTCCACTATCTGGTCTTTGACTTGTAAGTGCAGCATTTTTATTTTGCAAATCACCTTCATGCACATTTCAGACACCACATGGTTAAACACGAGCCGAGCACACATTCACATCCTGCTCAGGAGAGTTACAAGCTGACAGCTGCCAATCACATGTCTTGTCACCGAGGCGCCATGGAAGATTAGACGTAGCGCACTCACCTCCTGCGTTCATTTTCCGCCTACTCTTTGCTCCGTCTGTTTCAGCAACGCCGTGCGCTCCATCATCACACACTGTCGCCATGTTCACACGCTGCACACAGACAGCACAGAGACGCTCCAGCACATAGTATATGACAGCTTCATGTGCGCGCACACACACTGAGACGATGCAAGTGAACAAGGATCATATACTTCAGCTTTATAAGTATTAAAGAAGTTAGATAAAATCGTTCACTCGTATCTTTTTTCTTTAGCATTGTATTATGTGACACATCAAAATGTCTGCTATTCAAAGAGCTTCAAATACCAAATGAAAAGACATTAAAGTCCAACTTTAGTTAAATTGCATGTTTTTCCCCTACCATGTCGTACAGATGTGCTCTGTAAATCACAAGTCCTGTGCTCTCTTCTGAGTAAAACACTGTACCTAAACCATCATTCATGTGGGCCAGATGGCTTGTGGAACGAAATCATTTCACAGTTTAAGTCCTCATGCTCAGTTTACTTTAATTGGATGGAATTTTGAATGATAGCATTTGTTATTTATTATTGCCCAAGCCAACATTTCAGTGACAAAGTCGAGCTAGTTAGTCAACATGACCTTGCCACCTGGTTTCCTCCCCCAAAGTGTTCTTATGAAGTGGAAAATGTGAGCTCTCCACCTCGTTTCCTCCAGCATGAAGCATTACAGAGTAAATAACTTAAATAGGAAACATACTATTGGTATGTTGGTATTTAATTGTCTTCAGATCCCTATCTGTTTATGTATGCCTACCTGCCTGTAAATATGCTTTTTATTTAAATCATCAACCTCTATTACATCCACATCTCCCATTGTGTTAATGAAGCAGTCAGTATGGTTTCCTCATTGTAACCCTGGTATCCAGGGCTTTGCTCTGTCACTTCCTTCCTTCCTTTAAATCTCTCACTCCTCCCGTTCTCCCTCCATAACTTACCATCTCCTCCCTTCCTCCGCTCTCATGTGTATTGTCAGAGGATGTTTGCAGTCTAACCTGGCAGCCAGAAAGGAAATGGCTTCCAACGTATATTGAATGCTGTTAATCTGACAATAAGAAAGAGAAGCTGGTGTTCTTTGCTAAAAAACAACACACAGATAGAAATCCTTCCTAAAGAGAAAACTTGCATGGAATGACCCAGACCTGCATGACGAGGTATAACAACTCTGCTGTGAGGTAATGTCAGTGTGAAAATTAGCCATGAACAGAGGAGGAAGCTAATAAGTTGTATCTCCATCGGTTTTAACTTTTTATTTACTGAGAAAGTGAAAGACTGGGAGAACATGCTTGCTCAGAGAGAATGATGTTAACACTCTGTTTGAGTCTCTCAGCTGAGTGAAGGCCAACAAAAACACCAAAGTCATTTCAAGTTTAATATGGAAGTCCCTGAAGACTCATCAGAGTGCTCATGTTTTCCACAGGTCATGGAAAAGAGAATATACTATTTCAAGTCATTCTCCGTGTTTTGAGTAAATTGACCCACTGGCCTACTTTTGTAAAGTGTTTAAAACATGTAAAAGTTTACTCCATCAATGTTACACATGTAGATCAGTTTATTTACATGGTTATTACGGTCAGTAGCAACTTAACAGACAAGAAATATTCAGACATATCCTGGCTTTAAATCCTTTTGTATGGTTAGAGTTCAGAAAACACTGGATCCCTTCAAAAAATATGAAACTCAATAACCGCTTTCATTAGCTAATAGTAAGCCCGAGCAAGGACCATTTGGGGTTCGAGCAGGACCGTTTAGCGAAGAGCGTGTCGTAGAATGCACTTTTCAGAAACAAATATAATGAATGCTACACACATATTATATACCGACTTAACGAAGAAAATTCTGGGCAAAAACATCATGTAAGCCATTTTACACACTGCAAACACAATTATACACAAACTAATATAATATCTAGAAGACGTACCACAATATCACGTATTTTTCGCCATGACTCGGCGAGCCATGCACTCTGTACAAAGCTGCGAACAAAAAGCTAACCGCTAACACGGACAACCGAGATAGCAAAAAGCACGAGCATTCGACACAGAGTCCACAGATATCTTCAGAGTTTCTCTCCGTGGAACCATTACAATCCTACAGCCAACAAGCACCACAAAACCAAGCCACTCCACCGCAGAATAAACCATAAATGCTTCGTACCTTGAGACGAATCATGAAGAAAAATGATTCATATTCCGTTTTGCTGGCTAAAAACACTGTTGCTACGTATTTCCTGTGTTTTTTCAACTGTTTCCTGGAGTAAGGGGGGGTCAGACGAGCCTGGGGGACTGTGGGGGAAGGGATTTCACTTTCGGCAAATTTTTTACGGTAGTATATAAAAGTACAATTGAACAGCTGGAACAGCTGCTTCCAAAATGACAAATCAGCTCGACCTCCCGTGACCTCTCTGTACTAAAACCTCTCTAACTTTTCTTTGCTTCACTTTATCAAAGCAAAAATTTGCAGAGAGACTTCTGACATGTTGTGCTATGATTTGGGAGAGTTTTTAGCTTTCACCGCCATCATTAAAAAAAGATATTCATGCTTTCAGTGCTTTTTTTTCAGGTGAACCTGAAACTTTTCAATTTGAGCTGTGTGCCATCTTCATTCACTATTAACCAGTAACATATACACAATATTTACACATCTGAACACATCTCACAAGTTGATATAAGATATAAGCCGCCATGTATCAAACAAGGCAGAGGCTGTTTGGAAAGAATCTGGTATTGCTTTTTGGTATTACAATACTGTAAGCAAGGTTATGTATTGTATTTTTTAAATCTAATTTTAGAGAAACTCATAGTAAAGAACACACCACATATGTGTGGTCCCCAGCTCCTCCAGTCTGCAGGTGCATGAATGTGCATTAGTTATGATCCTGATGGGCAGGTGGCACCTTGCATGGCAGCCTCTGCCATCAGTGTATGAATAATGTGTGAAAGAGTGAATGATGACATGTAGGTTACAGCGCTTTGAGTAGAAAGACGCTCTATAAAGTTGACTTTTTTTAAGCAATCAGAACAGTGGGAACTGCATTTGCATTCATCACAGTCGCCGTAACACCCAACATCATAGCACTACTTTTTGTGCAATCTGAGCCTCTGTCTGCCACCAAGCTTTGCAGTGTTTTTAAATTTTTTTTACAAAACACCTTCCACTTTCTATGCTATCTATTTTACAAGAGCATCGTGGTTTCATCCTGTGCTTAGCGGCACCCGAGACCATTGAGATTGGTTTAAGGAGACACAAACAAGGCAGAGCGTTTTCCCCCTATCCCAGAATGATAATGTGTGGAGCCAGACCTTTCTTCAACTCAACACTGTGGAGATAGCTCTGTCAATGCGACACAGATGACATCATCAGGAATGTTTTCTTCGACTTGGCTCTTAGCCATAACCTCATGGAAAGACAGGGAAACCTCTTCCAGCTGAATAAACAATGTCCACATACCGTATGAGCATATCTGCTGAAAGATATTATTGCAGTCGTTTCACCCTCCAGGCCAGAAAGCACAACATCCTTCTTTTGACCCAGTTGGTAAGAAAAAAATATCTCATCTGGATTTGTTAGTGTGCAACATTATTGAGTCTTTTTTCCCCTGAACATCTGTGATTTTACACTTCACCACTTTGCCATGCATGTATTTCCTGAGCAACTTTCTCTCTCTCTCATTCTGTCACTTACTTTGTCTCCTCCAGAGTGACCGGTGGTGAGTTGTTTGAGGACATTGTTGCCCGGGAGTACTACAGCGAAGCCGATGCCAGGTTAGTGTGAAGCTCTGTTGTATTTCTGAGTTGACTGTATAAATGTGATGGGAAACCCATTTAGTCTACTTTGGCATCAAAGGCATATTCAAGCAGATACGCACTATAGAACAAAATGATATCCATACATATCATGAGATTACCTATAAGCTGCTTTTATGTGAATTACACACAATAATACAGGCCCTCTTCATGATGCAGTGCACAAGTGTTTCCTGTTGTGCTACCTTTGATCTGCCTTTTATTGCCAAAACCTCTCTTACTTCTTGTTCTACCTTTGTCCTTTGATTGTGAATCTACTTTCCCCAAAAGTACCTTCTGACCAGCTATTAAAATCCACTTTAAAAAAGAACCCTCTCTGATGTACAGTAAAGATTGATCTCAGAGCATTTCCATTCAATGTTCATCTAAGATTTTCAGTTAGCTAGATCCAAGTTTAACTTTCACTTGCTGGAGCAGCGGCAGAATTTGTCATTGAGAGTCGTAACTCTTTTCATGTCAGACAGCTTTATGTGTAAAGGATCTGGATTCTGTTTCGTAGTGGATTTTATTGATTTGTAAGAAAAGATTTTAAAGAGGACATCTGAAAGAGCTTTATAGATGGAAAAGAACATGCATGTGTATTGTTCTCTACTTGTCTATTGAAATTGCTTAAAGAAACCGTTCAACCATGTGTTTTCCTTTCAAGAGTGACGTGAAGATAAATAACAATCGCGTGTCTGTGTGTTAACTACTGATGTGGTTAAACTAGCTTAGCACAAAGACTGGAGCAGGTGAAACAGTTCAAAAATACACCAAAAAGATCCCTGATTAACTATCGTCATGTTTACCTTTTTGTTGATGTACAGATTAAATAAAGGGATATAATTAGTGGTTTTGGGCGCGTTATGAGTTTGAAGTATTTTCTCTTCTGCTAACAGCTGGGTGCAGTGATTGTCTGCAGAATCTGAGAATCTTGTCACCGCAATGTTTCCAGGTTTGGTCCGACTGTACATGCACAAAGACCTATACCAAAAGTTCCACTGTATCTGGCAGCCTGCATGATAGTTATCATAGTAATATGCTGCATTGTGCTGGGCGGATGGATAAACTGTTAATAAATAGATTCAGCACTTAAATCTCCAGGCCAGCTGTTTCCCTCCCTGCTCCCAGTCTTTATGCTAAGCTAGGCTAACATCATCTTGACTCCAGTTCTGTACTTAACACACAGACATGAGATTGATACAGATATTCTTGTCGTACTCCTGAAGAGAAAGTGAATCATCGTATTTCCCAGAACGTTGAACTATTCCTTTAGATCCTCCCCTTTGTCGAGTAGGTGTTGTTGTTTCATGTGTTGGGTGTGTTCTGTCAGCCTGTTCTTGTTCCTCTGTTTCCTGATATTTACCTGTTCTCCCTCTTCCTCTCCTTTTTGCTTCTGGCCTGGTCTCTCTCTCCTCCACAGTCACTGCATACAGCAGATTCTAGAAAGTGTAAATCACTGCCACGTAAATGGCATAGTGCACAGGGACCTTAAGGTTAGTAAGTGACGACAGTAACAGCTAAAAGACAAAGGCCTGCGGCACCTTGCCTCGCTCCTCCACTGCTTGACCAATCGACCAATTAACCTTTCACTGAGTGCCGCCTCCTTCCAAACCACACCCCCTCCTCCACCAGTCACCCACACACCACCACTTGACAGGAGTGTTGGTAAATCCCCCTGCTGCAGGGCATTGTGGGCAGGTTGGCTGGAGAGGAGGCGGTAGGTGGTGTAGTATTGGGGGGGGGTAGATCTCATCATGGCCTGCCCCTCCTGAATGCCAGGGCACAAAGTGCATGTAGCATCTGTCCAACGCCATGCTCGGACACAGCCACTGAGAGGCAGTCACCTGAGGGAGGAGGAAGAGGAAGAAGAGCGATTTGTGGCTTTAGACACCAGTATAAATGGATGACAACTTGGGTTTCAAATTATGATACTAAATTTGTCCTCGTAGCTCAGGTTTGGGTTTTATTATAGATCACAGATCTGTGCTGTGTTTCAACCTAAAGCACCTCCACCATCACCATCACATCATCAATTATTGTAAGATCAATCGGACACTTCAGAGAGGATGTGGCTCCGTCTACATCAGGGCCGTTAGAGAGAAATATTTCATATCCACTTCCTCAACCAATATTGCCATTTTAATTTGAATTAGTTTATTTTATTTGTTGTATTGATGGTCTACATAGGACTACTTTAAAACTAGATGTTTATGTCAAGCATAATCACAACCCACGTACTGTATGTTAAAGTCCACAAAATATTCATTCAAGACTACACCATGACACCTGTCAGCTGTGTACAAATCTGTTTCCATAGCTTCTAGCTAGCTGGCTAGCTGCTAACTACTGATCTGAAATGGTAGCCCTGACTCAGGACCAGTCCTGAACAGTGAATGTGAAGCAACCAGCTAGATTGTCTATTTAGAGAGAGACTTACCACGCAAAAGGATAGAGAATGGTTCTTCTTCCTTGAGGAGACAATTTTTGTCTGAGCGCAAATAGTACAGACACAGCGTGCAGAGATCATCCTAACCTGGCAACGTCTGCCAGTCTGGCCAAATCGCATATTTAGCATTGAGTAGCTACTGCCTACTACATATTCTGGCTACCCTTGTCTGCCTATAGGCTATAGCCAGAAGCACATTTGCTAAACTTTTCTTGCTTAGAGATCGTTACTTATTGCTGATTTTGGAATAAATAATAAGTCATTCAATTATGGTTTTGATACAAAAAAAATTAATCATTGAGCCTGAGGAGATTATTATAATTATTCGACTGTCCCGTTAAAAGATGGCCACAAAAGTATCTCTCTGATCGAATGCAGAAACGATACGTCCTGAGTCTATGTTCCAAACACTCTTCTTGTTTTAATATTTATAAATAGTGTCAAAATTTCAGTTCCAGTAATTTCTAGTTTGTTGTGTTGACAGAATAAAGAAGGAACAAAACCTGCATCTTCATCAACACTGTTATTATTACCGAGCACCACAGCACACCTTGGTCTCCCTCCTCAGCCTCTCAGGGTCCGGCCTCCAGCTGGCCAGGGGCTAACACCACCTCTGTTTGGAGACTCTGGGACAGAACTGGCCGTGTTGTCACAGTTGTAGATGATTACAAAAATTACACCTATGTTTTTCTTTTCTGGGCCTGTCACAGCAAACATCAGTTGGTAACCGTGGCAACACGGATAAACATTTTGAACATTGCGTAAGTGGTCCACTTAGCGGGCCTCATTATGGCTGCTGGGAGGGTCCATTGCCACATTGCTGCACAGTCTCTCTGCTAACACGGCCAGCGGTTCCCCGAGTGTCAAAGCCAGCTCACAGCCACAGACAGTGAGTGATAGCTTGTCACTAACACATGGCCCCCTGGTGTTTGCATGCAGTCATTGCATTCAGCAGATCCTAGAGGCCGTGCTCCACTGCCACCAGATGGGCGTGGTCCACCGCGACCTCAAGGTAAGTACACTCACCGTGAAGATCTTTTCTGTTGTGTCCTGTGGCCCCACACTCCAACATGCTAACCTCCCCCCCCGCGTTGGTCCTCTTCTTTTACACATCTATGCTGATGCAGCTCTACTCCTGTCAGTTCTTGTTTGAAAATCCCATTACACCATTACTTCCCCAATTCAATTGGAGTTTTTATCTCGTATCTTCCAGAGTCGTGTTTCGATAAAATATCAACCTCACACTTTTTGATGGTCAGTGTTTTAAATGTCTGTTAAATCATATTCACATTGGCATGGGTGCAACAATTGCTCTTTGTATCTATTTAGTGTGTCATTGTGGAAAACGGCCAACACAGTATCTAGGAACAACATCCTGACAAAGAGACTGACAGAGTTTTTCAGCCTCTGACGTGTTCTATCATGTTGACCTGTCGGACCACAGAGCGTCGCTTTTTGATTCTGGCTATTTGCTCACTTTTAGTGTTGAAGACGGTGTATTTAGGTATCAACTAACGGAACTAGCACTACACACAGTGCTGAGGAAGGGATAGGTACTGAAACCTGGTGTTAAATAGGCACAGGTGCCAAATTATTAAAGACTGGAGTATTGAAAACACTTTGACGATATTGGTTCTTTTACTTTTAAAGGTTTGGTTTATTTTATTATCTTCTCTGTGCCGGGGCAGAGCTCCTCTAACTACACACACACACACACACACACAGCAAAGTCGATGAACAGCAGATCAGAGAGGTTGGGTGGAGACAGTGAAGTGAAGATTACTCTAGTTGATGACAAGTACGCTCTTTACTGTTGCAATAAAACCTTCACAATCAAAAAGCCAATACTTTATCCATCTGTTGAACAAGCATAAACATGTAGAAAAGTGATTATTCAGTATGATCTGTCTGCAGTCTTCTTCTGTGGGCGACCGTGGCTTACTGGGTAGAGAGGGTTGTCCGCCATCCGTGTCCTGTGTCGAAGTGTCCCTGAGTAAGACACTGTACCCCTAACTGCTCCCCAGGCGCCTGTAATTGGCAGCCCACTGCTCCCTATATACTGTATACAGGGATGGGTCAAATGCAGAGAATAATTACCCCACTGTGGGACTAATAAAGGAATGTTTCTTCTTCTTCTTTCTGTTTCTTTTTCTTCAGTCTCTCATCCACCGCTGCTGTTTTACACAAGCACAGCGCGCTAGCTTAGCTCATAGAAACGTTTTACAAACCAGCTAAAACAAAAGCTGTCTGTCTGCAGTCTAACCCTTTATCTTAGTTTGTCATCTTAAACATCTTGTAAACTTCTCTGCTGGCTGAGACAAAGCAGCTGCTTCTCCCTCTACCAGCGGTGCCTGCAGGCAGTGAATCACATCAGAGGGATGACTGATACTGACTGAAAGATGTTTAATAATATAAAAAGCAATTAGTAATGAAAAAGAACCGATAAGAGTATCGATATGATACCCATCCCTACTGCTGAGTACCTCTCTGCTCTGCCTGTTTGGCTAACTGCTAACAGCTAATGGAACTACCAGTACACACACTGATGAACCTCACCGTCACTGAGCTGCTGCTTCGCTGGCAGCTTGGTGAGTTTAAGTTGTTTTCTGCAAGATTATTTGACTTGTCTTATATGACGACTTCGAGCAGATTGCATACATCGCTGCTTGTTATTGAGTTTGATTGAAGTGTGTTTTATGATGCCTCACAGCCCATTGTGAGTTGTATTCATTCAATCCCACAGCAGTCGTCATTGCAGACACCTAACGGAGGTCTGCGTACACTGATTGCACCTTTGTAGTTGTAGTTAAAATGATTATGCCCATTGTTAAATGACTGCAGGATTTCTGGCTTTGATACTTTAGTTCTTGGAACAAGTTATCTTGCTCGAGTTATTTTCTCTTGAAATACAACTTCCCCTTCCCAATGTGGTTTTGGCTGCATTTGGAGAATAATGTACGTCCATGGAGGATGCCCACTTTCTAGTAGTAAAGTTGGTTGATGTACTCAAACACCATCTCCTAACTGGGTCATAGAACTATTTCTAATTGAAGGATACAGATGCAATATGGGGTTAGGGTCACTTATGAGATGGACTATTTGAATGCATTTAACTGAGGTCAAATGTCTCATCATGATGAAATGTTAATTCAACATTAGTGAACATTACTTCCACAGTGGTCTCCATCTTTCATGCTGCTTTTTCTCCCTGTGGTTTGCTCCTAAAGCTCTGATTTGCTAATCAAATGAACCAGGTGTGTCTGAGGTTTGGTTTATACACAGCAATAATAAGCTCCGATTTTGCATTTGCCGACTGCCCTCTTTGCACTCTGATTGGCTGTTGCCAGGCAGCTGCTACAGCTCACTGCAGAAACACAAAGCAATACAAATACAACCTTAACAAATAAGCAAGCTGCAGAGCAGGGGCTCCATGGAAAACACTGTTTGCCACATTGTGTGTGTATTCATGTGATTTCATTTCTCAAGATAAGGGTTTTGAGGAAACACAAGCAAACAGGAAAGTAACACATAGCTGTCTTAATAAAGTTCTTGTAAAGCTCTAAAGTTTATGTGAAGAGTCTAGACACATGTTTTTTTTGTGGAGCACTAATGTCTCATTCAGGCCTGCTACAGAACATATACCATTATGGTAGTTGTGACCAATGTAGCCTTGAGCTGCCCTCCTTGAGCTACAGAGATCTGGTTCGATCGCTTCTTTCTAACCCTTTACCTCTAGATGTATTTATTTCTCATACTTGCTGTGTTGAGTCTGAACTGACGCAGACTCAAGAGACATCCCTTGAGAACCTTTATCAGACTTCTCACAGCTCCCTCTAGAGACAAAGGATTTGTATAACTTTTAAATTACATATGCAGAAGTGCTCCATAAGACCTCTTCAACAAACGTTGATGTGTAAAATCTGTGTAGTTCCCCTTAAGATCCACTTCCTGACAAAGAGTTATGAAGCTGTTCTGGAGTTTCATGGTGGACCAACACCTTACTCAGCCACCCATCCGTAGTTCACTGACTTGTTTTATGCTGCATTCACATGGAATCAGGCAGACAATATCGTTATATAGTGAACAAGGGCAGGACTGTAAAATTCGATGATAACGGCAGTGGTAATGGTGGACTACATTGCTGTCCAAAATTAAAGTATTTTTACTTTTTGCTATCCTCCACAACGAAATTTACAACTGGATGTTAAGTAGTTCTCCCACACCGGAGACGGTTGGTTAAATTTGTAATAGAATATTAGGAGAAAGCTGCATTTATAGCAGCATTAGTAGAATATTTAGATAACATAGAACACACAAAATAATTGTATTTCTTATTTTTAATCACCATTGCTATTTCCTTATCTCTCTAATTTTGGTCTGAAAGAAAATCCCAGTTATGTGCAATTACTAGTGAGAGTAACTTGTCGGATAATCTGTGATATTCTCCTTTGAGACAAAGATTTTAAAACCTGGGGAGAAGTTGTTTGTGTTTGCCAGCAGGTTGAGTTTGTGCTCTTGTCAGTAATAGTAGTAGTCCTCCAGACCCAAGCAGAACCCCAGCCTGGTTCAGCTGGCCAGTAATTCTATTAACATGATGACTTGCAGTATTACAGAATCCAATTACAGCCATAGCACACCAGTAGCAAGGAAGGAGCATAACTCCAGATCAATCTGATATGAACTGCACATTGCAGAAACAAATGCAGAAACCCAGTCATGTGTTTGAGTATGTATACCCAGCAAATATGTTCAGGTGGTAAACCATAAGTAGGTCACAGTTAAACCAGGAAGTCCGACTGTAAACTGTAATGGATGTTAACAACAAACGGGTAATAATTGTACGGTTTGCCCTCCAAACAAGTCTAGCTAACTTCAGGGTTTGTTTAAATGTTGGCTGATCATCTGACCCCCTTGTCGGACTTCTTTTTAGCAATGTCTATGTGTTTCTAGCTCTTGACATTTAATTTGGGAATAAATTGTTAACTAACAGAAATGATGGCCCTAAGGACCAAAATGAGACCCAAGTTGAGGGTAAGAGAATGGTGAGAAGGGGCGGGGGTAAACAGATGTTGAGGAGCGTTTGCAATGACTGCATGATGCTGATGAATGCATTTACCCAGAATCCTCCCTCTCTCCTCTTTTCCCTTTTGATTTATTTTATTCCCCCTTCCTGAACTGCACGCCTCAGAATTCACACATGCTCTACTAACTGCCTAACCAACCTTGACATATTAACATTGACTGATGAATCCAATTTGATGAAATATCTGATGCTTCCTGGAATGAAAACAGTGTAACAAAGTATGTGTAAGCAGCCATTATTCATTCTTGGCCTCTCCTACATCTATTTTCACCAATGACAAGGCCTCCGATGTATCGACAGATCATCTTCACTCTTTAGCAAATCTTGAGATTGACAGGAATAACATTTTAATGTGATCACCAAGTTCTCCATACAGCCTGATGTGGCTTCTCAGGTGTAGCTTCTGAGAATATAGACAGGAAGTCTCTTTCTGTATCATCAATGATCCAGAACCAGAAACATGTTTAGTAACAAACAAATCACTTTTAAAAGGGAGGGACAAAGCAGAACAAATTCATTCATCTACTACTTATCTGTTCAGCCAAATTGTAGCTTCACTGGCAAAAATCCTCTGAGTCACTTTGTTTAGGTTAGGGAAAGATGCTGGTTTTACATATTTATATCTAAATATTAATAAAGCAAACCCACCCGTGTTGTGCTTTGCTATTTACTTTGCCTAGCTGGCAGTTGCCTACACATAAAATGTCAATCATGCTGTAGTGGCTACAAGACAATGTTTTCATTGAAACAACTTTAATATAATTTGCAGATCACAAAGTTTTGTGTATTTGCAGAAACTTTCATGACAACATTTTTATGTTGATGAAAAGAAAATTGTCTCAAAATTGATTTGCTGTGGCACATTAGAATGCAAGCATAAGTTTCTTAGGAGACATATTTTTTTAAAGTGCCTGCCTTTTTCAACAGACAGCTTCTCAGATGCTTCTATGTCACAAACCATCTGATGCGTCAGGTTGGGTTCAACATGCAGCAGTTTTCAGCTGAATCAGGTGCTTCTGGACTGCAGCTCACTGATGGATTTGCAGCCTTAATTACTGCAAGCACTCCTATTGGGATTGTCAAGTGAGGAAATACAAAACTCCCTGATGAGGGCAATGGGCTGCATCTTTTTTTTACATGTAGCAATATCTGTTAAACATAGGAACAGTATGTTAGAGTGAAATAAAAGTAGAATTAATATATATGAGAGGCTCAGAATGAATTACGGCTTTCGTGGCCCTTAATAATATACAACCAGGGTGAACACTGTTTTTAAGATAACTTGGTGTAACTGTTGCAAGATAAAAGCAGCTTTATTGTTATTACATTACAGCTCAGTCATTCTGAATCTTCTCCCATTTGGCTGCATCAAGGAAACCGCTTTGAAAATGTCAGCAAATACATTATTCATCCTCTCCGAACATTTGCTGAAGCTCCTCCTGCTGGGGTTTGGCATGAGTCAGTGTCCGGCTCTCTCAACCAGTCCGTCTCCACCAGCCAGGCACACACACACAATTCGACTACAGCCCACCAGCATCTTGTTGAATGGCATCCACCCAATGCCACAAGTCCGAAGTCTGCCGTGGCTCCTGACTGACTCATGTTGAGCCTGATTACGTTCAGGTTCAGTCGTGACGTTGTGTGTGTGTGTGTGGAGGCTGGACTCTGACTCCAGTAGACATGTGTCCTTCGGACTGGACAGCTGCTTCAGTTGGCCTGTAGCTCAGCTATTTGTCCTAACTGCTCAAACTCACTGTGAGACATCCGTCTTTAATGTTATCACTCTGTGAACTCTGGCAGCCCTTCCTGCTGCTTAAAAGACTTTGACCTGCCCGTAACAAAAACACAACAAAATCTGAAAGGCTTTACCTCAGTCATGGTTATTTTCATTTTACAATGATATCACTGTATTTGTGCAAGGTACTGAACGTTTTTTTTTCTGTGTCTCTTCACTTCAAGCCAGAGAATTTACTCTTAGCCAGCAAGTTGAAAGGGGCAGCGGTCAAACTGGCAGATTTTGGCCTGGCTATTGAGGTGCAGGGAGAACAGCAGGCATGGTTCGGTGAGTATATGCAACTTTCTAAATGAGTTTGTCATGAATGAATGAACTCTTGGTTGATTTTTGTGAGTTTTCACTCCTTTTATTTAAATAATATCGATCAATGGGAATGTTTGAGCTAATATACATAGCTCTAGGATAGTTTAATTAGAATTAAAATTATCAGAGTTCTAGGGGTGTAGGGATCATGTTGATAGGATCTTCTGTTCTTTAGTTCTGTCAAAAAATGCCCAAAACCAAAAGGCCCATTTTCATGGATACTATTGTTTTTTTTCTTTTTCTTCAGGTGTGATTATTATGATTTTAATATTTTCCCAACTGGTTTTCTATCATATAGATAGATGGGAGGCAGGTTTTTTTTCCTGGTGGGTGGTCATCAGTTATCATGCTTCATAGTCAAACAGTAGTTGTTCCAGGTCCTTACACAAATAGAAAATGCAATGCCTGTAAGCATATCTATTTATAATTACATATACACACTAAAGAATAATTTTACTTCAAAAATCCATCCCCTTTAAAAAGTAAAAAGATCTGTATCCTCTCGGATGCACACATCCTATTTCACACCTCTCTAAATGTTTGATTCAATGAAAATTCAATGAACCTCTTCAATTATGCTATTTTACCAATGATGCCCTTTGTACCTGTCTAAAGCGACTAGGTGCGCCACTGCTCTCGGCTCTTATATCAACCTTGGATTGGACATATTTCAGACCTATTTCTTCTCCATGTTCCCTGTAGAACAGAGAAATAATTGGTCTATTCCCCTCAGCTGCAGCCTCCATCTGGAACCAGTTCACTTCATCTTCTGACTTTAGCACTAGTCCTACTACGTCTCATAGGGTCTGCTGCTACTTTAAGGCTTTTTTGTTTCAAGTAGGCTGCATGTTGCTGGTCACAAACCTCGGCTCATGAACTTCACTGTATTGGACCACTGATCCTTAGCTACTGTGAAATGTTTTGTTTTTAGAAGAGGGTCCTTAAAAGCTTTTGATAGACTTCGAAATAGAGCAGGTGGAGAATTCCTTATCGGGCTAAACAAATCTATTAATGAGTGATATTGTCAAAGCTTTTCTTAAAATAGAGGGGTATTTTAAGTAAGGTATGGTGTGTTTATGTGTGTGTGTGTGTGTGTGTGTGTGTGTGTGTGTGTGTGTGTGTGT
>NW_022280526.1:0-28862 GCF_004355925.1 Anarrhichthys ocellatus | reverse complement strand
ATGAACATATAATTCTATTTACTCTGGATATGCCAGGGTTTTCCTCGCGTCCGTCTCTTGGTGACAGTACACAGTAATGACTTTTACTGCACATTTGTTGTGGCAGTAAAGGTGGGTGGTGTTTCATATGTGGAATCTCTGTAGAGAGGTTTGAAGAATGTGAGGAGGCCTCAGCAGACGCATGATAACAGATATGTTGTCTTTTTGTCTCCACAGATCACCAGAAGTTGGAGCGTGAGGCCAGGATCTGCCGCCTGCTCAAGCATGCCAACATCGGTACTCCCATTATATTTACTGTCTGTCTTTCTGTCCTCCCTATGCTGCCATAAGGAGAGTTATGTTTAGTATATATCCAAGTGTTTCAAAACATACAAAGGTTAGCCCTGAAGATGGTTTCGTAGATGTATAGAACATCTATTAAAAATGTATGCTGTGCGCTGGAATGACATATTCATCATTTGTGCTTTTGATAACATACTATCCACTAGGAAGCTAGAGGTTGTGCTCCTCCACGTCTTCTTGTGTATATATTGACCCTTTAATCATCAACCATATTTAGAAGTACACATTCTGCTCATACACACACACCCATTTTGTCATGTTTGGGGACATTGCAATGTCTCTTCAAGTTAATTTTGTTAATACATTCCCAAATCAAAAATTTGTCTTAACGATTTACAATCTGATCAAGATGTGACACCTTCTAGGCCTTCGAGATAGAGCTCCCTTCAGATATGGAAGAACATTTAACAAGGGGGAAAAATAACCTTAAGAAATGGATCCTTGACCCTAAGGACATTTTCCAAACTAATTCAGATCTGTGTGGAAAACAAACTGGGCCAGCCTGGTGATGCAGCGAGGCTGGCCAACACAGAGGCAGCCAGCAATGTGACATCATCTGTCCAGGTGCTGCATCGACCAATCAAATAAATAAATTTGGCAGTGGCGGGCCGTCAGGGCCTGCAAGGCCTTCTCTGCTGGCCTAAACAGAATCACAAAGCTATATCTATTTTATAATTTAATATTTTTTCTTAAATACACTACATGTATTATAATTTATAAAAATATTTTCCCATTATCTTATTTTCTCATTGCACAGCTACTGTCTTCCTCAGTTGCTCTGCTTCCAGTGCAGCTTGTTTTAAGTAGAGCTTTTATCCAATCAGATTTCACCTCTGTGTCTCTAGGTAAGAAGAGAGGCCAGAGGCCTGCACACTCTCACCTGCAGCCAGTGCAGATTAAAGTAAATGGGGACGATATTGCTGATTGTCTTAGTGTTCAACCAATCAGATCTTTAGTTTGGCATGTTGGGCGAATTCTTTGACGTATCAGAGCCTGCGAGCCGGCCTATAATGACGTCAGCATTACGTGCCGCTCAGTGTCCATGTGCAGCTCTGAAACTTAACAGCAGAGGCTGTCGGGTAGTGAATCACATCACGTGATGCAGCTCAGCCAATCAAATATGGGCATTCTGACTGAGTGAGATGCACCATGCACCATGACACCAGGAGGCTGAGACGAGGAAAGACATTGCAGAGCAGTACGTTCAACGTTCAAGTTGTGAAAGTAAAATCCTATGATAATCTCTTTGGGTCATGCCTTGTCATTAAGGAATGATGGCGGATCCCACAGCCAGACCAGCTGAGAACATTATATTTTCGTGAATTTAGGCTTTTGCATTTTCTAAATGCTCTAGCATTGTTCAAACGACTCGTACCGAACGGTTTAATACGAAGACGTACATAGTTACAGCCTTAAAAATATATAATAGCTGTGGTGCCATCATGTGGTTATAAGGTGGTATTTCAGCTGCAGGACAGCAGTGAAGGCCTAGGTATAAAATGCACGGCCCGCCACTGAAATTTGGTAACCTGAATCCCATATTTCTACGGTTTACCTAGAGATGTAAAATCTTGTCTCAGAGTATCAAATTCTGTGCAGTGTTTTGGCATCTGGAAAGCCTTCAAACTCTTGGATCTAAAGATATGAGATTGTCTGTCCACCCCGAACCTTCAGCCCTAACCAATGACGTTATACACATCAGGACTGTGTCTAGGATTTGAGGACATTCAGAGCTTAGCCGGCACCGCTCTGGGGGATTCTTCCCTGGGAGACATTTTTGATAAACAAGCTCTATTTTGATGCTTTTCATGCACTCTCTTAATCATTGAAAAAATTACGTTTGTTCCACAAAAACTCGCTTGTTGTTTACTTTCCAAATTGATTGTGATGTTACAAATATTAGTAGCCTAGTTGTTATAAAACAAAATACTTAATAACTGTTATGACATGTATTGACTTGAGTATGTTAACCATGGTCAAGTATAACTAAGTGCGTTTTCTCAATATCTTTACTTAAGTACAGTGTTGTATCGTTAGGATTGTATCGATACTCATCAGTTATTTTTGATTATTTTGTGAGGAAAAAAAGACAATTAATTAAAGAAGAATCAACATTGCTCTATTATTCATATGTAAACAAATAGTCTTTCTTGAACAGCAAGAGCAGAAATGTCAGCCTCAGCCCGACAATCTACAAAAAGTTCCCAAATCCTTAAAATACAGTTGCACCTAAACAATTAGTTGAGCGATTAGTTTTCGTTAAACAGTGAGAAAACTGCATTTCTGCACATTGATGCTCTGCTTGTTGGCTACATGTTGTGATAAACTGCTGTTTCCTCTTACTTTTGAGGGTTTTATTGAGTTTGAGATGACAGTTCTCAGCCTCTACTGGAGTCAAATGTAGCCACTCTTTGGATCTTTTTCTTCTCTCTGCCATGATGTGAGTCTGTTTCGCCCCTCGTGCAAAGACACAGACTCAGAGAGAGGAGGTTTGCAACAGTGTTTTTGTTCTGTGGAGATCTCCCTCCATAACCTCTAAAGTAGCGATAGCAGATGCGTTAACTCTGGACCACATCAATACTCCGGGTATTCACTACTGTTATCGGTTCCCCTTTAGACCCGGGTATCCAGGGGCATCCCTAGTGTTGAAGTACTAACTAGTGCTAACACTTCTATTCCACTACATGTCAGAGGGAGACATACATTTATTTAATAACTTTAGTTACTTTTCAGATTAATAATCATATAATGTAATCAACTTATCAATGATGATGTATTATTATAGGTTAAACTACCCAGCAGTATATAAAGTAATAAAATGAGCTCCATATTTACCAGCAGCAATATTAAAACCTTTTGGTACCGAGCGAGGACCATTTGCGGTTCCATCGAGAAAGCTTAGCGAAGAGTGTCGTAGAATGCACTTTTCAGGAACGAATACAATGAATGTTACACACATGTTACATACCCAGTTAAAGAAAAAAGTCTGGCAACAATATCATGTAAGCCATTTTACACACTCTAAACACAATTCTACACAACTAATATAATCAACTAGAAGATTTACCACAATATCACGTATTATTCGCCATGAGTCCGCGAGCTACGCACATAGGATTCAGGCTCTCAAAATGAAGCCAAACTTCTGTATTTGGATAGATTGAACACTATTAGTGATAAAACAAGTGAAATATATAGTATATAAAAGTGCAATGGAACAGCTGGTTCCAAAATGTCCCTAACCCTAACCTCTCTGTACTAAAACCTCTATAATTTTGTTCTGCTTCACTTTATCAAAGTCATAATTTGCAGAGAGACTGTTCACATATTGTGCTATGATTTGGGAGAGGTTTAAACTTTCAGCTGCATCATTCAAAAGAGATAATCATGCTCTCAATGCTTTTTTTTTCAGGCGAACCTGAAACTTTTCAATTTGAGCTGTGTGCCATCTTCATTTACTCTTAACCAGTAACATATACACTGATATTTACACATCTGAACAAATCTCACAAGTGTTACCTTTATTATAACATCAACATTATTCAAAAAGACCTTCTAGTTTCAGAAATACACTCTTTTTAGTATGGGTATGCAATTTTTGAGCAGAGGCCTATTAAGAAGGGTAAGTGGTGAACAAAAAATGTTATATTATTCTGCATAATGAGTACTTACATTTTTGGTTCTTTAAAGCATAATTTGAAGATGGTAGCCTACTTTTATACTTAAAAAATATTTTGAATGCTGGAATTTAATTTGTAGTATTTTACACTATTACTGCTTTTTCCTTCAGTAGATGTCTGAGGAGGCCTACTTCTTCCACCGCTGAATGAAACCATTAGTTTATTGAAATGTTAAAATATTTTTCCGTCACTCTCATACACAATCTTCAGATGTAGTGTGTGCACGATGTACCTCTCCTTCATCTGCTGCTGTCTCTCTCTCTCTGACTTCAAGGAAGTGTGTTCGCACAGAGTTTTCACAGATAGTAAAATTAACCGTTTACCATTTTAGTTCCTGTTTTGAGCCTCGGCATAACGTTATGCAATATGAGCTTTGTAAAATACAATCGAAGGTCATCTACCATCATGATGAAGATACATGTGACCCACTTTACGTTATATATTATATTCACAGGCTCACTTCTTAGTCCACCCATCGTTCTCTTTTGGAAAAATACAAAGAGATTCTTTTATTTTTCCACCTGGACCTATATGCTCAGCCATTTCTCCTTGACTCTTCCCCCCCCCCACACACACACACACACAGTTGGTTTTGCTACACAGTCTATCGGTATTCACTCACATTACGTATTTGAGTTGATCTTCAGAGGCTTACATTTAAAACATCAACGCGTTTGTGGCTTCAGGCAGTAAAATGACTAACCGACAGATCACAGAGGAGCGTTTAGTTAAGAGAGGGTTATTTTACAGAGGTTTGGGTTGCCCAGTCCATTAATGGAACCAAACCGAGGTGAAACATGGTAATTACATTTTGACAGCAGAGGCTTTAATGGGTGGTTACTTATCAGCCACTAAAAGAGCTCTTTAAATAGATATTAAATCTAACAGATGAGGAGAAAACCATGTAGAGCCCACAGACATTGGATTTTAAGAACAATGCTGATATTTGAGATTGATAAAAGTCTGTGATAAAGTATGTTTAAGTTAAGATATTTAATAGTTGTAAATGAACTTAAATGTCAGAGATTGCATGAGAATGTCCATTCTACCCTCATTGTTTCTGTAACGGGTTGTATATGGACCCAAATGCAACACACAGGATTCCAGGGATCTTTGACCTTTTATTACAAACTTCGATAACAGCAGACAGAGTTTAAACAGGGTCAGGATCAGAAGGCTAGTGGGTTTACCGGGAGTCAGGCAAGGCGGGTAAAACAGGGGCAGGCATGGTCGGTAACAGGGGATCAGTCTCTGAGAGCGTGCTGGAGAGTCTGGCATGGAAAACCGAAGAACAATCTGGCAAATGTGTCTGGGAGGCAGGAGTCTATATAGGGGCTTGAGTGACTGACAAGTAGAGTGAGGAGGGTGTGGAGCTGAACTGTGACAGAACCCCCCCCCCCTTTAAGGGACGGCTCCCGACGTCCCAAACAACCACAACCACCCGGGTGGGCGGAGGGGGCCTGGAGGAGGGCTAATATTCATCTGACATCTCCGTCCTGGCGTTGAAGACGGCTCCTCTTCAACGTCTGAAGCTGCAGATGGAACAGAGTCTGGCTGGGTAGCCCCAGTGGGCACCGAGCCCTTGGAGGGCTGGTCCGGATGGCAGCGGTGAAACTCCCCGATGAGAGAGGCATCCAGAATGTGTCGAGCGGGGACCCAGGATCTTTCTTCTGGACCGTAGCCCTCCCAGTCGACCAGGTATTGTAGACCTCTGCCACGGCGGCAGGAACGAAGCAGGCGGCGAACCGTGTAGGTAAGACCTCCATCAATGAATCGCGGTGGCGGCAGAGGCTTTACAGCAGGAACCAGTGGGCACTCTTGAACCGGCTTTACCTTGGAGACATGGAATGATGGGTGGACCCGCATGGTCTGGGGCAGCTTGAGCCTCACTGCTGCAGGATTGATGACCTTCAGGATCTCGAATGGCCCAATGAACCTGGGTGCCAACTTCTTAGACTCTACCTGCAATGGTAGGTCACGGGTCGATAGCCACACCTTCTGGCCAACCTGGTAGATGGGGGCTTTGGAGCGGCACCGGTTGGCCGCTGTGGAGTAGCGGTTGGCCGAGCGGAGGAGCGCAACTCTGGCCTCGGCCCAGGTACGGCGGCAGCGGCAGACGAAAGCCTGGACAGAGGGGCAGGAAACCGCCTTCTCCAGGGCCGAAAACAGTGGAGGTTGAAAACCGTAGGCACACTGGAACGGGGACATTCCAGTGGCAGAGCTGGTCAGGGTGTTGTGGGCATACTCCACCCACAGGAGCTGCTGGGACCAGGATGGATGCTTGGAGACCAAGCACCGTAGAGCCGTCTCCATCTCCTGGTTCTTGCGCTCAGTCTGGCTGTTAGATTGTGGGTGGAATCCAGATCATGGAGCCGGAAGACATGCAGCAGGACCAGCTCAGCAGTTTCTTTGGCCAAAGGAAGCTTGGGCACGGGCACAAAGTGGGCCATCTTGCTGAACCGATCTACCACTGTCAGGATGGTGGTATGTTTGTTGGACAGTTGTAGACCGGTAACAAAGTCCAAGGAGATGTGGGACCAGGGCCGATGGGGCACAGACAGAGGTTGCAGGAAGCCAGCGGGAGCCTGGTGAGATGGCTTGTGCTGGTTGCAGACTGGACAGGTGTTGACAAACTCCCGGGTGTCCTTCTCCAGAGTAGCCCACCAGAACCTCTGCTGCAAAGCATCCCTCGTACGCTGGCTCCCGGGGTGACAAGTGAGTTTGGAGCTATGGACCCACTGGAGGACATCGGACCTCAGAGTCTGAGGGACGAACAGGCGGTCAGGAGGGCAGGAGCTAGGACCGGGCTGGTCCTCCAGGGCGGCCTTGACTTCAACGTCTAACTTCTACCTCCCAGGTGACTGAAGCATCCAAGACGGGGGCAGAATGGATATTTTCATTGCAAGGGGTGGAATCCCCCTTATCAACAAACTGGTGGGACAGGGCATCAGGCTTGACGTTGCGGGTACCGGGCCGGTAACGGAGGGAAAAGTTGAATCGGGTAAAAAACAGGGACCATCTGGCTTGCCGAGAGTTTAGTCTCTTGGCAGACTGAATGTACTCGAGGTTCTTGTGATCAGTCCATATCAAAAAGGGCAGACTGGTCCCCTCAAGCCAGTGACGCCACTCCTCAAGGGCCAGCTTAACAGCTAGCAGCTCTCAGTTACCAATGTCATAGTTCCTTTCAGCAGGTGAGAGCCGCCTAGAAAAGAAGGCACAGGGGTGGAGTTTCTGGTCGCTGGCAGCCCGCTGGGATAGGATGGCCCCCACCCCAACATCGGAGGCATCCACCTCCACAACGGACTGCCTCTCTGGGTCAGGAACTTGGAGGATAGGGGCAGAGGTAAACCAGGCCTTAAGGTTCTGGAAGGGCTCCTCAGCCGAGAGGGACCACTGGAACAGCACTTTGGATGAGGTAAGGGCCGTGAGTGGGGCAGCCATGGTGCTATAGCCTCGGATGAACCTCCGGTAGATGTTAGCAAACCCCAGGAATCGTTGCAGCTGTTTACGTGAGTCAGGGACGGGCCAGGACGTAACTGCTGACACCTTGGCTGGATCCATCTGCACGATCCCCTATCCCATGATGTACCCCAGGAAGGAGACAGATGAGGCGTGAAAGTCACACTTCTCTGCCTTCACGAACAGAGAATTCTTTAGGAGGCGTTGAAGGACTGCTTGGACATGGTGAATGTGCTCCTCTCGGGACCTGGAGAAAATCAGAATGTCGTCAAGGTAGACGAACACCTGTTTGTTTAACATGTCTCTCAGCACATCATTTACCAGGGCCTGGAAGACAGCTGGGGCATTGGTGAAACCGAAGGGCATGACCAGGTATTCATAATGTCCAGTGGGGGTGTTGAAAGCCATCTTCCACTCGTCACCCTCTCGGATCCGGACCAAATGATAGGCGTTACGCAGGTCTAGCTTGGTGAAGATGGTAGCCCCCCGCAGCAACTCAAAGGCAGAAAAGATGAGAGGGAGTGGGTAGCGGTTCTTAATGGTAATGTCGTTGAGGCCCCTGTAGTCAATGCAAGGCCTCAGTGACTTGTCCTTCTTTCCCACGAAGAAGAACCCCGCACCAGCAGGTGAAGAAGAGGGACGGATGATCCCAGCAGCTAGAGAGGAATTTATGTACGCCTCCATGGTCTCTCTTTCAGGTGCAGATAAGGAATACAGGCGACCCCTGGGTGGAGTGGTGCCTGGTTGCAGGTCAATGGCGCAATCGTAGGGGCGATGTGGAGGCAGAGATGAGGCCCTGACCTTACTGAATACCTCCCGATATTCATGGTATTCAGTAGGCACCCCTGTCAGGTCCGAAGCAGAGCTGGAACAGACTGACTGCAGCAGCTTGTTTCAGGCAAATCAGGTGACAGGATGAGCTCCACCCCAGGATGGCTCCTGTGGCCCAGTCAATGTGGGGGTTATGGTGGTGGAGCCAGGGGTACCCCAGGATTAATGGATGCTGGGGTGACCGCAGGATAAGAATCCGGATAGTCTCATGGTGGTTACCAGACAGGAGCATACGGACTGGCATGGTCTGGTGAGTCACTGTCCCCAGTAGGTGGCCATCCAGGGCGCTGGCAGGAACAGGGCATAGCAGAGGTACCTGGTTGATACCCAGCTGAAGGGCTAGGTCCTCATCAATGATGCTGTCATCAGCGCCAGAGTCAATGAGCGTAGTGAGGGTCTGGGATCCGTTCGCGAGCAGAAGCTGGCAAAGGGGTCTTTGTTTGGGAGAGTCTTGTGGTTCGGCTCACCAGTACCTCCCCTACTACTGGCAAGCCGTGCCCTTTTGCTGGGCACCGGGATATAAAGTGACCAGCCTGGCCACAGTACAGGCAAAGATTTCCCCGGCGGCGGTGCTCACGCTCCTCTGGAGTGAGACTGGTGCGCCCCACCTGCATGGTTTCAACGCCCCCAGGTTGAGGCCCTGGGATGACACCGGTAGTTGCTGGAGGACCTCGAGGCAGGGTGGAAAGGTGGCGATCTGTCTCCCCCTTGCGTCGCTCCTGTCGCCTTGCCTGGATGAGTCTGTCCACTCGGGAAGTCAGTTCCACTAGGCCATCCAGGTTAGCAGGTAAATCAAAAGAAATCAGTTCATCTTTAATATACTCAGCTAGTCCAGCCAAAAAAGCGTCACACTGTGCTGCCGAGTTCCAGTCGCTAAGGCGTGCTCTCGTGCGAAACTCGATGGCATAGTCAGCAACTGTCCGGTCTCCCTGACGCAGTTCCATAAGTTCCCCGGTAGGATCAGGACCCTTGGAGACCGCCCCGAACACCTTGCATAGCTCCGCAGAAAAAGCCAGGAATGAAGAGCAGGCTGGCGTGCGCCTCTCCCATTCAGCGGTACCCCAGAATCGTGCTCTGCCTGTCAGGTGGTTGATGGTGAAGGCTACTTTAGCTTCCTCCGAGGCAAACGTGTAGGGCTGCAGGGAAAACAAGATGGAGCAGTTGGTGACAAATGGGTTGCAGCCCTCAGGTTCTCCAGCATAGCGCTCTAGGGTTCCCACACGGGGCTCGTGTGCTGGAGCAGGCGTCGGAAGGACAGGAGGCGAAGCTAAGTCTACATGCTGGGTCAGGGCTGCTGTTAGTTGTTGGACCTGAGCAGCTAACGCAGCCATAGCCTGCTCCTGGGCTGCTGCTGACTGACGTGTCTCAGCGGCGATGTTGGTCATCAGTGCCTCATGCTGCTGGAGAGCCCCCTCGATTCTCTCAAAACGGCTCACTGGTGCAGGGGTGTGTGCTGGGTCCATGACTGGCTAGATTATACTGTAACGGGTTGTATATGGACCCAAATGCAACACACAGGACTCCAGGGATCTTTGACCTTTTATTACAAACTTCGATAACAGCGGACAGAGTTTAAACAGGGTCAGGATCAGAAGGCTAGTGGGTTTACCGGGAGTCAGGCAAGGCGGGTAAAACAGGGGCAGGCAGGGTTTCCAGATACGGCAGGCAGAGTAAAACAGGATCAGGATCAGAAGGCTGGTGGGTTTACCGGGAGTCAGGCAAGACGGGTAGAACAGGGGCAGGCAGGGTCGGTAACAGGGGATCAGTCTCTGAGAGCGTGCTGGAGAGTCTGGCATGGAAAACCGAAGAACAATCTGGCAAATGTGTCTGGGAGGCAGGAGTCTATATAGGGGCTTGATTACTGATCAGAGGCAGGTGAGTGAACAGGTGAAGGGAGTTTAGACTGATGAGGAGGGAGTGACTGACAAGAAGAGTGAGGAGGGTGTGGAGCTGAATTGTGACAGTTTCTATTGTGTTAACAATGTACGTCATCAGAAGAGTGAATACTGATTGATTCCAGAATTGAATCGGTCACTGGAGATTGTCATTACTGGCCTGCTCACACATGGCCACACTGTTGGAGGTCGACCTGGCTCCTGTTCCGTAGTGATTGTCTTGTAGCAGGTAGCGCTGCTCTCATTGCTATTCCTTTCCCACAGCCTCCAGCTGTGGGAAAGCCCTCATTCCCTTAAGGTCGTCGTGGTGATAGATCTCTGAGATGTCAATCTGACAAGGTAACGGAGAAATCAGAGATTGGCTCCAGGGGAATCTTTTCACCCATCATCTCATGCTCTGGCCTGTTGGTCTTGAACCTTTTATATCACTGAAATTGGAAGTAGCTCTTTCGAAAAGCTCCCTGCTTCACATTCACACAGTCTCACACATTCACAGTACAATCGGTCTCTTACTGCTGGTTGAATTACCAATGGAGTCTGTAGATACTGACATGATAAGAGGCCAAACACAAATCAGTCGTTGTATCTTATTGAAACATGGAGCCAAAATCAACTGTAGCTGAGCTTTCCGTTGTGCCTGTTTAAACCTGCATTATTGTCACTCTAAATGGTAATTGATCTTGTTTACTAACCTGATTTGTCAAGGATTTGGTTTCAACAGCTTTTTATTAAAGATTAAGACAGTATCAAATACCGGTATCGCATCTAAATCCTTAAGAATCCCTTATCAAATCCATTTAGGATTTAATAAGGGAATTAACTCAAAGCTATGAATGCCAGTCAAATGAATGGTTGACAACAAGTGTAGCCAACCTATTTTTGTTCATCTTATTTTCAAAAGCTTCTTGCTTCATATACTGGTGATCTTGGACCAGAATTCTTAATTTGATAAACTCAAATTATTCATATGATTTGCAGAAAGTTGACCGACTTCTGAGAAGTATGCGATATGATCGTTGCAGTCGAGATGACTCGGCACTCCGGATTCAGGATATTCAGTTGTTTCAGCGCTAGATGCCACTAATTCCCACACACTGGTCCTGTGAATGATAAGGAAATTGGCCAACGTTGGCATACAGGTTTGACCAGCCAACACATACTGTTTAACAATGTTAGTTGGTGTTCATTGTTCTTTGTGAGTGGGGATAGATAAGATATTTGGTCATTTAGGTATTCTATGATCGTGGGAACGCATTTGAAACTGAACCTGCCTATTGAAACCCAACCCATGATGGTCAGTGACGCTCTGTATAGAAATGATGATAAAGATCCACATTTTATTAAGGGACAGAAGCAATTTCTTGCTTGTAGATTTTAGTTTATACATGACACATCTAGGTCACTAATACATTGGGTATAGATTTTCATAAAAATATGCCTTGGGCCAACAATCAAAGCTGCCTCTCTCAGAATACAATACATGTTTCAAAGCTTGGATCAGGCAGTGTTGCTGTAACAAAGCCTCTGTAACCCCTGAGCTAATGCTCCAGTACTCCATTCTGGTCGGAGGCATCATGATGGCCGTGGCTACACTTGTCTTTTGAATACGACCTTTGTCATCTGATCATGCCAGGACGCATTAACTGTCAAGTCTGTACGCTCCAAGGCCGGATCTTGCTCTCATTGGGATCTGATCAGCCAGACCACATGCCGAGGTGGCGGACTGAAGGACAAAGTACAGGACTCTGGTGGGATGAGAGGAGGTGGTCTCTCTGTTAACTCCATGATGCTTGGTGCTCAAACATAGTCAATGTTGATGGACAATGTGTCCCTGATGTTGAATTTTTAAGATACCAGCCATGTTGTTTGCCTAGAGAATTGTTTTTGTTGCTGCATGAATTCATCCTGTCTTTGTTTTCTTAGTCTTGTTGTGCTTGTGTTGCAAATGGGCTATGACTGCATTTCTTTGTGCATCCCTGTGTGGCACATGTAATGTTGTTACTGGTAGCAGATTTAATAATGAATTAATACCAAGATATGTAACGATTTTTGACTTATAAACCCATAAATTATTTTAAAAGAATGATGGCACTCTGCTTACGCCATAAGCCACCATTACTTTAACTAACAGCATTTAACAGAAGATTTAACAGAAGACACCACAATTAATCAATTGCATCTTAATCTCAAGGTTCTTCTGAAGGTGTACAGGGACCTATGATTTCATATACACACAAATCAAATGATCAAATTTATAAATGAAATATGTATTTGACTAACTACATAACTAAACTACTCAACAGAAAATAAACAAAATGAAAGGAATGAATGAAGAATATGACGAAGAGTACAATGAAGAATGATGAACTACAACTAAATGAAAAGGATTACATGTGACCAGGAAGAATCAGTGACTCGTATCATTGACTGATTTATTCAATTTAATTTCAATTCTCTAAACATTTAGCTCACCATTCAGAAGCTGAGAGTTTGAGGAGCACCAGATTGTGAAGCACCTTACACAACATAGATGGACATTGTTATCATGACACAGAAAGACCTATGCAGATATACATGTGCACCTATATGCATAATACATGACTGGATAACATTATACTAAACATTACAGCACACATTAGAGTCTTGGGTCAGAGACACAAAGGACAGCGTGGACCGGTGTGGTTCTGTTGGTCTCAGAGATGTGGACCATATCACTGCAGGCAGACACTTTATCCCTAACTATGCCGAGAAACATTGTGAGTCTGACCGCTTAGCGTCTGAAAGGTCCTGAGAGCAGTCCCTGAATGACGTTTATTAGTTTAGATTATGTCATAGACATTTCAGTGTCAAAATCTCTCGTTGGATGTCCGCTACATATAATGACGGTACTTTTCCGTTGAATTGCCCAGCACTCATGGGCCACTTTGGAGAGAGCTATGCTAGCTGTTTCCTCCTGCGTCCTGAAACAAACCGATATGAGAACGAGAATGTTCCCATCGCACTCGGAAAGAAAACAAATAAACATATTACCCAAATATTGCCCTAAACTATGCTTTTAACGTACAAAGTGCATTCTGTACATTCCTGGAATGTGTCCCCTTTCTTAGACTGCTACAGGATGTCACTATTCATGATTACAGGTGAAATCATGACACCTAGCGCAAAGCGGTTTCATTGTTAACAGCGCAGATGTCAATCTAATGCTCAGCACCCACGTTGTGTAAAAAGCGCGACTTCTATCACTGCTCTTCTGCTCGCGAAGCTTTCACCTGCTCGCTCGCAAGTGTTTTTTCTTTCTGACAGTAAGTGGGTGGACCCAGTCACCACCATTGTATCTCTAAATTGAATTGGTTACAATCCTCGCTGGATATCACTCCCGACACAGACGCTAGGTGGCGATATAAACAAAAGGACGAGCCCTGCGTCATGCACTTTAATCCTTTAACCACAAGGTTGGCTGCTTCTGTCCACATGTCAAAGTGTCCTTGAGCAAGACACTGAACCCAAAGTTGCTCCCCGATTGTTTCACAGCAGCCCACTGCTCCTTAATATTTAGGATGGGTTAAATGCAGTGGTCAATTTTCAGGAATGTACCTGTATATATATGACTATTGAAAAAATGTACTGACCATGTGATATAGGTTGTTTTATTTTGATTCACTGTGATTTGCTTTGCATCCAAAAAGGCCCCCAAAAAATGTGCCCAAAACTTCAACAAGCAGTTTAATCGAGAGAAAGCTACATGCTGTCTGAAACTCTGAACCACACTGAGAGAAGACAACAGTTCACTCAGTTACTACTGCTGCCAATGTAGCAGGTTGTAGTATTTCACATAACTGAATAACTCTCTCCTCCCTCCCTCACAGTGCGGCTCCATGACAGCATATCAGAGGAAGGATTCCACTATCTGGTCTTTGACTTGTAAGTGCAGCATTTTTATTTTGCAAATCACCTTCATGCACATTTCAGACACCACATGGTTAAACACGAGCCGAGCACACATTCACATCCTGCTCAGGAGAGTTACAAGCTGACAGCTGCCAATCACATGTCTTGTCACCGAGGCGCCATGGAAGATTAGACGTAGCGCACTCACCTCCTGCGTTCATTTTCCGCCTACTCTTTGCTCCGTCTGTTTCAGCAACGCCGTGCGCTCCATCATCACACACTGTCGCCATGTTCACACGCTGCACACAGACAGCACAGAGACGCTCCAGCACATAGTATATGACAGCTTCATGTGCGCGCACACACACTGAGACGATGCAAGTGAACAAGGATCATATACTTCAGCTTTATAAGTATTAAAGAAGTTAGATAAAATCGTTCACTCGTATCTTTTTTCTTTAGCATTGTATTATGTGACACATCAAAATGTCTGCTATTCAAAGAGCTTCAAATACCAAATGAAAAGACATTAAAGTCCAACTTTAGTTAAATTGCATGTTTTTCCCCTACCATGTCGTACAGATGTGCTCTGTAAATCACAAGTCCTGTGCTCTCTTCTGAGTAAAACACTGTACCTAAACCATCATTCATGTGGGCCAGATGGCTTGTGGAACGAAATCATTTCACAGTTTAAGTCCTCATGCTCAGTTTACTTTAATTGGATGGAATTTTGAATGATAGCATTTGTTATTTATTATTGCCCAAGCCAACATTTCAGTGACAAAGTCGAGCTAGTTAGTCAACATGACCTTGCCACCTGGTTTCCTCCCCCAAAGTGTTCTTATGAAGTGGAAAATGTGAGCTCTCCACCTCGTTTCCTCCAGCATGAAGCATTACAGAGTAAATAACTTAAATAGGAAACATACTATTGGTATGTTGGTATTTAATTGTCTTCAGATCCCTATCTGTTTATGTATGCCTACCTGCCTGTAAATATGCTTTTTATTTAAATCATCAACCTCTATTACATCCACATCTCCCATTGTGTTAATGAAGCAGTCAGTATGGTTTCCTCATTGTAACCCTGGTATCCAGGGCTTTGCTCTGTCACTTCCTTCCTTCCTTTAAATCTCTCACTCCTCCCGTTCTCCCTCCATAACTTACCATCTCCTCCCTTCCTCCGCTCTCATGTGTATTGTCAGAGGATGTTTGCAGTCTAACCTGGCAGCCAGAAAGGAAATGGCTTCCAACGTATATTGAATGCTGTTAATCTGACAATAAGAAAGAGAAGCTGGTGTTCTTTGCTAAAAAACAACACACAGATAGAAATCCTTCCTAAAGAGAAAACTTGCATGGAATGACCCAGACCTGCATGACGAGGTATAACAACTCTGCTGTGAGGTAATGTCAGTGTGAAAATTAGCCATGAACAGAGGAGGAAGCTAATAAGTTGTATCTCCATCGGTTTTAACTTTTTATTTACTGAGAAAGTGAAAGACTGGGAGAACATGCTTGCTCAGAGAGAATGATGTTAACACTCTGTTTGAGTCTCTCAGCTGAGTGAAGGCCAACAAAAACACCAAAGTCATTTCAAGTTTAATATGGAAGTCCCTGAAGACTCATCAGAGTGCTCATGTTTTCCACAGGTCATGGAAAAGAGAATATACTATTTCAAGTCATTCTCCGTGTTTTGAGTAAATTGACCCACTGGCCTACTTTTGTAAAGTGTTTAAAACATGTAAAAGTTTACTCCATCAATGTTACACATGTAGATCAGTTTATTTACATGGTTATTACGGTCAGTAGCAACTTAACAGACAAGAAATATTCAGACATATCCTGGCTTTAAATCCTTTTGTATGGTTAGAGTTCAGAAAACACTGGATCCCTTCAAAAAATATGAAACTCAATAACCGCTTTCATTAGCTAATAGTAAGCCCGAGCAAGGACCATTTGGGGTTCGAGCAGGACCGTTTAGCGAAGAGCGTGTCGTAGAATGCACTTTTCAGAAACAAATATAATGAATGCTACACACATATTATATACCGACTTAACGAAGAAAATTCTGGGCAAAAACATCATGTAAGCCATTTTACACACTGCAAACACAATTATACACAAACTAATATAATATCTAGAAGACGTACCACAATATCACGTATTTTTCGCCATGACTCGGCGAGCCATGCACTCTGTACAAAGCTGCGAACAAAAAGCTAACCGCTAACACGGACAACCGAGATAGCAAAAAGCACGAGCATTCGACACAGAGTCCACAGATATCTTCAGAGTTTCTCTCCGTGGAACCATTACAATCCTACAGCCAACAAGCACCACAAAACCAAGCCACTCCACCGCAGAATAAACCATAAATGCTTCGTACCTTGAGACGAATCATGAAGAAAAATGATTCATATTCCGTTTTGCTGGCTAAAAACACTGTTGCTACGTATTTCCTGTGTTTTTTCAACTGTTTCCTGGAGTAAGGGGGGGTCAGACGAGCCTGGGGGACTGTGGGGGAAGGGATTTCACTTTCGGCAAATTTTTTACGGTAGTATATAAAAGTACAATTGAACAGCTGGAACAGCTGCTTCCAAAATGACAAATCAGCTCGACCTCCCGTGACCTCTCTGTACTAAAACCTCTCTAACTTTTCTTTGCTTCACTTTATCAAAGCAAAAATTTGCAGAGAGACTTCTGACATGTTGTGCTATGATTTGGGAGAGTTTTTAGCTTTCACCGCCATCATTAAAAAAAGATATTCATGCTTTCAGTGCTTTTTTTTCAGGTGAACCTGAAACTTTTCAATTTGAGCTGTGTGCCATCTTCATTCACTATTAACCAGTAACATATACACAATATTTACACATCTGAACACATCTCACAAGTTGATATAAGATATAAGCCGCCATGTATCAAACAAGGCAGAGGCTGTTTGGAAAGAATCTGGTATTGCTTTTTGGTATTACAATACTGTAAGCAAGGTTATGTATTGTATTTTTTAAATCTAATTTTAGAGAAACTCATAGTAAAGAACACACCACATATGTGTGGTCCCCAGCTCCTCCAGTCTGCAGGTGCATGAATGTGCATTAGTTATGATCCTGATGGGCAGGTGGCACCTTGCATGGCAGCCTCTGCCATCAGTGTATGAATAATGTGTGAAAGAGTGAATGATGACATGTAGGTTACAGCGCTTTGAGTAGAAAGACGCTCTATAAAGTTGACTTTTTTTAAGCAATCAGAACAGTGGGAACTGCATTTGCATTCATCACAGTCGCCGTAACACCCAACATCATAGCACTACTTTTTGTGCAATCTGAGCCTCTGTCTGCCACCAAGCTTTGCAGTGTTTTTAAATTTTTTTTACAAAACACCTTCCACTTTCTATGCTATCTATTTTACAAGAGCATCGTGGTTTCATCCTGTGCTTAGCGGCACCCGAGACCATTGAGATTGGTTTAAGGAGACACAAACAAGGCAGAGCGTTTTCCCCCTATCCCAGAATGATAATGTGTGGAGCCAGACCTTTCTTCAACTCAACACTGTGGAGATAGCTCTGTCAATGCGACACAGATGACATCATCAGGAATGTTTTCTTCGACTTGGCTCTTAGCCATAACCTCATGGAAAGACAGGGAAACCTCTTCCAGCTGAATAAACAATGTCCACATACCGTATGAGCATATCTGCTGAAAGATATTATTGCAGTCGTTTCACCCTCCAGGCCAGAAAGCACAACATCCTTCTTTTGACCCAGTTGGTAAGAAAAAAATATCTCATCTGGATTTGTTAGTGTGCAACATTATTGAGTCTTTTTTCCCCTGAACATCTGTGATTTTACACTTCACCACTTTGCCATGCATGTATTTCCTGAGCAACTTTCTCTCTCTCTCATTCTGTCACTTACTTTGTCTCCTCCAGAGTGACCGGTGGTGAGTTGTTTGAGGACATTGTTGCCCGGGAGTACTACAGCGAAGCCGATGCCAGGTTAGTGTGAAGCTCTGTTGTATTTCTGAGTTGACTGTATAAATGTGATGGGAAACCCATTTAGTCTACTTTGGCATCAAAGGCATATTCAAGCAGATACGCACTATAGAACAAAATGATATCCATACATATCATGAGATTACCTATAAGCTGCTTTTATGTGAATTACACACAATAATACAGGCCCTCTTCATGATGCAGTGCACAAGTGTTTCCTGTTGTGCTACCTTTGATCTGCCTTTTATTGCCAAAACCTCTCTTACTTCTTGTTCTACCTTTGTCCTTTGATTGTGAATCTACTTTCCCCAAAAGTACCTTCTGACCAGCTATTAAAATCCACTTTAAAAAAGAACCCTCTCTGATGTACAGTAAAGATTGATCTCAGAGCATTTCCATTCAATGTTCATCTAAGATTTTCAGTTAGCTAGATCCAAGTTTAACTTTCACTTGCTGGAGCAGCGGCAGAATTTGTCATTGAGAGTCGTAACTCTTTTCATGTCAGACAGCTTTATGTGTAAAGGATCTGGATTCTGTTTCGTAGTGGATTTTATTGATTTGTAAGAAAAGATTTTAAAGAGGACATCTGAAAGAGCTTTATAGATGGAAAAGAACATGCATGTGTATTGTTCTCTACTTGTCTATTGAAATTGCTTAAAGAAACCGTTCAACCATGTGTTTTCCTTTCAAGAGTGACGTGAAGATAAATAACAATCGCGTGTCTGTGTGTTAACTACTGATGTGGTTAAACTAGCTTAGCACAAAGACTGGAGCAGGTGAAACAGTTCAAAAATACACCAAAAAGATCCCTGATTAACTATCGTCATGTTTACCTTTTTGTTGATGTACAGATTAAATAAAGGGATATAATTAGTGGTTTTGGGCGCGTTATGAGTTTGAAGTATTTTCTCTTCTGCTAACAGCTGGGTGCAGTGATTGTCTGCAGAATCTGAGAATCTTGTCACCGCAATGTTTCCAGGTTTGGTCCGACTGTACATGCACAAAGACCTATACCAAAAGTTCCACTGTATCTGGCAGCCTGCATGATAGTTATCATAGTAATATGCTGCATTGTGCTGGGCGGATGGATAAACTGTTAATAAATAGATTCAGCACTTAAATCTCCAGGCCAGCTGTTTCCCTCCCTGCTCCCAGTCTTTATGCTAAGCTAGGCTAACATCATCTTGACTCCAGTTCTGTACTTAACACACAGACATGAGATTGATACAGATATTCTTGTCGTACTCCTGAAGAGAAAGTGAATCATCGTATTTCCCAGAACGTTGAACTATTCCTTTAGATCCTCCCCTTTGTCGAGTAGGTGTTGTTGTTTCATGTGTTGGGTGTGTTCTGTCAGCCTGTTCTTGTTCCTCTGTTTCCTGATATTTACCTGTTCTCCCTCTTCCTCTCCTTTTTGCTTCTGGCCTGGTCTCTCTCTCCTCCACAGTCACTGCATACAGCAGATTCTAGAAAGTGTAAATCACTGCCACGTAAATGGCATAGTGCACAGGGACCTTAAGGTTAGTAAGTGACGACAGTAACAGCTAAAAGACAAAGGCCTGCGGCACCTTGCCTCGCTCCTCCACTGCTTGACCAATCGACCAATTAACCTTTCACTGAGTGCCGCCTCCTTCCAAACCACACCCCCTCCTCCACCAGTCACCCACACACCACCACTTGACAGGAGTGTTGGTAAATCCCCCTGCTGCAGGGCATTGTGGGCAGGTTGGCTGGAGAGGAGGCGGTAGGTGGTGTAGTATTGGGGGGGGGGTAGATCTCATCATGGCCTGCCCCTCCTGAATGCCAGGGCACAAAGTGCATGTAGCATCTGTCCAACGCCATGCTCGGACACAGCCACTGAGAGGCAGTCACCTGAGGGAGGAGGAAGAGGAAGAAGAGCGATTTGTGGCTTTAGACACCAGTATAAATGGATGACAACTTGGGTTTCAAATTATGATACTAAATTTGTCCTCGTAGCTCAGGTTTGGGTTTTATTATAGATCACAGATCTGTGCTGTGTTTCAACCTAAAGCACCTCCACCATCACCATCACATCATCAATTATTGTAAGATCAATCGGACACTTCAGAGAGGATGTGGCTCCGTCTACATCAGGGCCGTTAGAGAGAAATATTTCATATCCACTTCCTCAACCAATATTGCCATTTTAATTTGAATTAGTTTATTTTATTTGTTGTATTGATGGTCTACATAGGACTACTTTAAAACTAGATGTTTATGTCAAGCATAATCACAACCCACGTACTGTATGTTAAAGTCCACAAAATATTCATTCAAGACTACACCATGACACCTGTCAGCTGTGTACAAATCTGTTTCCATAGCTTCTAGCTAGCTGGCTAGCTGCTAACTACTGATCTGAAATGGTAGCCCTGACTCAGGACCAGTCCTGAACAGTGAATGTGAAGCAACCAGCTAGATTGTCTATTTAGAGAGAGACTTACCACGCAAAAGGATAGAGAATGGTTCTTCTTCCTTGAGGAGACAATTTTTGTCTGAGCGCAAATAGTACAGACACAAGCGTGCAGAGATCATCCTAACCTGGCAACGTCTGCCAGTCTGGCCAAATCGCATATTTAGCATTGAGTAGCTATTGCCTACTACATATTCTGGCTACCCTTGTCTGCCTATAGGCTATAGCCAGAAGCACATTTGCTAAACTTTTCTTGCTTAGAGATCGTTACTTATTGCTGATTTTGGAATAAATAATAAGTCATTCAATTATGGTTTTGATACAAAAAAAATTTATCATTGAGCCTGAGGAGATTATTATAATTATTCGACTGTCCCGTTAAAAGATGGCCACAAAAGTATCTCTCTGATCGAATGCAGAAACGATACGTCCTGAGTCTATGTTCCAAACACTCTTCTTGTTTTAATATTTATAAATAGTGTCAAAATTTCAGTTCCAGTAATTTCTAGTTTGTTGTGTTGACAGAATAAAGAAGGAACAAAACCTGCATCTTCATCAACACTGTTATTATTACCGAGCACCACAGCACACCTTGGTCTCCCTCCTCAGCCTCTCAGGGTCCGGCCTCCAGCTGGCCAGGGGCTAACACCACCTCTGTTTGGAGACTCTGGGACAGAACTGGCCGTGTTGTCACAGTTGTAGATGATTACAAAAATTACACCTATGTTTTTCTTTTCTGGGCCTGTCACAGCAAACATCAGTTGGTAACCGTGGCAACACGGATAAACATTTTGAACATTGCGTAAGTGGTCCACTTAGCGGGCCTCATTATGGCTGCTGGGAGGGTCCATTGCCACATTGCTGCACAGTCTCTCTGCTAACACGGCCAGCGGTTCCCCGAGTGTCAAAGCCAGCTCACAGCCACAGACAGTGAGTGATAGCTTGTCACTAACACATGGCCCCCTGGTGTTTGCATGCAGTCATTGCATTCAGCAGATCCTAGAGGCCGTGCTCCACTGCCACCAGATGGGCGTGGTCCACCGCGACCTCAAGGTAAGTACACTCACCGTGAAGATCTTTTCTGTTGTGTCCTGTGGCCCCACACTCCAACATGCTAACCTCCCCCCCCGCGTTGGTCCTCTTCTTTTACACATCTATGCTGATGCAGCTCTACTCCTGTCAGTTCTTGTTTGAAAATCCCATTACACCATTACTTCCCCAATTCAATTGGAGTTTTTATCTCGTATCTTCCAGAGTCGTGTTTCGATAAAATATCAACCTCACACTTTTTGATGGTCAGTGTTTTAAATGTCTGTTAAATCATATTCACATTGGCATGGGTGCAACAATTGCTCTTTGTATCTATTTAGTGTGTCATTGTGGAAAACGGCCAACACAGTATCTAGGAACAACATCCTGACAAAGAGACTGACAGAGTTTTTCAGCCTCTGACGTGTTCTATCATGTTGACCTGTCGGACCACAGAGCGTCGCTTTTTGATTCTGGCTATTTGCTCACTTTTAGTGTTGAAGACGGTGTATTTAGGTATCAACTAACGGAACTAGCACTACACACAGTGCTGAGGAAGGGATAGGTACTGAAACCTGGTGTTAAATAGGCACAGGTGCCAAATTATTAAAGACTGGAGTATTGAAAACACTTTGACGATATTGGTTCTTTTACTTTTAAAGGTTTGGTTTATTTTATTATCTTCTCTGTGCCGGGGCAGAGCTCCTCTAACTACACACACACACACACACACACAGCAAAGTCGATGAACAGCAGATCAGAGAGGTTGGGTGGAGACAGTGAAGTGAAGATTACTCTAGTTGATGACAAGTACGCTCTTTACTGTTGCAATAAAACCTTCACAATCAAAAAGCCAATACTTTATCCATCTGTTGAACAAGCATAAACATGTAGAAAAGTGATTATTCAGTATGATCTGTCTGCAGTCTTCTTCTGTGGGCGACCGTGGCTTACTGGGTAGAGAGGGTTGTCCGCCATCCGTGTCCTGTGTCGAAGTGTCCCTGAGTAAGACACTGTACCCCTAACTGCTCCCCAGGCGCCTGTAATTGGCAGCCCACTGCTCCCTATATACTGTATACAGGGATGGGTCAAATGCAGAGAATAATTACCCCACTGTGGGACTAATAAAGGAATGTTTCTTCTTCTTCTTTCTGTTTCTTTTTCTTCAGTCTCTCATCCACCGCTGCTGTTTTACACAAGCACAGCGCGCTAGCTTAGCTCATAGAAACGTTTTACAAACCAGCTAAAACAAAAGCTGTCTGTCTGCAGTCTAACCCTTTATCTTAGTTTGTCATCTTAAACATCTTGTAAACTTCTCTGCTGGCTGAGACAAAGCAGCTGCTTCTCCCTCTACCAGCGGTGCCTGCAGGCAGTGAATCACATCAGAGGGATGACTGATACTGACTGAAAGATGTTTAATAATATAAAAAGCAATTAGTAATGAAAAAGAACCGATAAGAGTATCGATATGATACCCATCCCTACTGCTGAGTACCTCTCTGCTCTGCCTGTTTGGCTAACTGCTAACAGCTAATGGAACTACCAGTACACACACTGATGAACCTCACCGTCACTGAGCTGCTGCTTCGCTGGCAGCTTGGTGAGTTTAAGTTGTTTTCTGCAAGATTATTTGACTTGTCTTATATGACGACTTCGAGCAGATTGCATACATCGCTGCTTGTTATTGAGTTTGATTGAAGTGTGTTTTATGATGCCTCACAGCCCATTGTGAGTTGTATTCATTCAATCCCACAGCAGTCGTCATTGCAGACACCTAACGGAGGTCTGCGTACACTGATTGCACCTTTGTAGTTGTAGTTAAAATGATTATGCCCATTGTTAAATGACTGCAGGATTTCTGGCTTTGATACTTTAGTTCTTGGAACAAGTTATCTTGCTCGAGTTATTTTCTCTTGAAATACAACTTCCCCTTCCCAATGTGGTTTTGGCTGCATTTGGAGAATAATGTACGTCCATGGAGGATGCCCACTTTCTAGTAGTAAAGTTGGTTGATGTACTCAAACACCATCTCCTAACTGGGTCATAGAACTATTTCTAATTGAAGGATACAGATGCAATATGGGGTTAGGGTCACTTATGAGATGGACTATTTGAATGCATTTAACTGAGGTCAAATGTCTCATCATGATGAAATGTTAATTCAACATTAGTGAACATTACTTCCACAGTGGTCTCCATCTTTCATGCTGCTTTTTCTCCCTGTGGTTTGCTCCTAAAGCTCTGATTTGCTAATCAAATGAACCAGGTGTGTCTGAGGTTTGGTTTATACACAGCAATAATAAGCTCCGATTTTGCATTTGCCGACTGCCCTCTTTGCACTCTGATTGGCTGTTGCCAGGCAGCTGCTACAGCTCACTGCAGAAACACAAAGCAATACAAATACAACCTTAACAAATAAGCAAGCTGCAGAGCAGGGGCTCCATGGAAAACACTGTTTGCCACATTGTGTGTGTATTCATGTGATTTCATTTCTCAAGATAAGGGTTTTGAGGAAACACAAGCAAACAGGAAAGTAACACATAGCTGTCTTAATAAAGTTCTTGTAAAGCTCTAAAGTTTATGTGAAGAGTCTAGACACATGTTTTTTTTGTGGAGCACTAATGTCTCATTCAGGCCTGCTACAGAACATATACCATTATGGTAGTTGTGACCAATGTAGCCTTGAGCTGCCCTCCTTGAGCTACAGAGATCTGGTTCGATCGCTTCTTTCTAACCCTTTACCTCTAGATGTATTTATTTCTCATACTTGCTGTGTTGAGTCTGAACTGACGCAGACTCAAGAGACATCCCTTGAGAACCTTTATCAGACTTCTCACAGCTCCCTCTAGAGACAAAGGATTTGTATAACTTTTAAATTACATATGCAGAAGTGCTCCATAAGACCTCTTCAACAAACGTTGATGTGTAAAATCTGTGTAGTTCCCCTTAAGATCCACTTCCTGACAAAGAGTTATGAAGCTGTTCTGGAGTTTCATGGTGGACCAACACCTTACTCAGCCACCCATCCGTAGTTCACTGACTTGTTTTATGCTGCATTCACATGGAATCAGGCAGACAATATCGTTATATAGTGAACAAGGGCAGGACTGTAAAATTCGATGATAACGGCAGTGGTAATGGTGGACTACATTGCTGTCCAAAATTAAAGTATTTTTACTTTTTGCTATCCTCCACAACGAAATTTACAACTGGATGTTAAGTAGTTCTCCCACACCGGAGACGGTTGGTTAAATTTGTAATAGAATATTAGGAGAAAGCTGCATTTATAGCAGCATTAGTAGAATATTTAGATAACATAGAACACACAAAATAATTGTATTTCTTATTTTTAATCACCATTGCTATTTCCTTATCTCTCTAATTTTGGTCTGAAAGAAAATCCCAGTTATGTGCAATTACTAGTGAGAGTAACTTGTCGGATAATCTGTGATATTCTCCTTTGAGACAAAGATTTTAAAACCTGGGGAGAAGTTGTTTGTGTTTGCCAGCAGGTTGAGTTTGTGCTCTTGTCAGTAATAGTAGTAGTCCTCCAGACCCAAGCAGAACCCCAGCCTGGTTCAGCTGGCCAGTAATTCTATTAACATGATGACTTGCAGTATTACAGAATCCAATTACAGCCATAGCACACCAGTAGCAAGGAAGGAGCATAACTCCAGATCAATCTGATATGAACTGCACATTGCAGAAACAAATGCAGAAACCCAGTCATGTGTTTGAGTATGTATACCCAGCAAATATGTTCAGGTGGTAAACCATAAGTAGGTCACAGTTAAACCAGGAAGTCCGACTGTAAACTGTAATGGATGTTAACAACAAACGGGTAATAATTGTACGGTTTGCCCTCCAAACAAGTCTAGCTAACTTCAGGGTTTGTTTAAATGTTGGCTGATCATCTGACCCCCTTGTCGGACTTCTTTTTAGCAATGTCTATGTGTTTCTAGCTCTTGACATTTAATTTGGGAATAAATTGTTAACTAACAGAAATGATGGCCCTAAGGACCAAAATGAGACCCAAGTTGAGGGTAAGAGAATGGTGAGAAGGGGCGGGGGTAAACAGATGTTGAGGAGCGTTTGCAATGACTGCATGATGCTGATGAATGCATTTACCCAGAATCCTCCCTCTCTCCTCTTTTCCCTTTTGATTTATTTTATTCCCCCTTCCTGAACTGCACGCCTCAGAATTCACACATGCTCTACTAACTGCCTAACCAACCTTGACATATTAACATTGACTGATGAATCCAATTTGATGAAATATCTGATGCTTCCTGGAATGAAAACAGTGTAACAAAGTATGTGTAAGCAGCCATTATTCATTCTTGGCCTCTCCTACATCTATTTTCACCAATGACAAGGCCTCCGATGTATCGACAGATCATCTTCACTCTTTAGCAAATCTTGAGATTGACAGGAATAACATTTTAATGTGATCACCAAGTTCTCCATACAGCCTGATGTGGCTTCTCAGGTGTAGCTTCTGAGAATATAGACAGGAAGTCTCTTTCTGTATCATCAATGATCCAGAACCAGAAACATGTTTAGTAACAAACAAATCACTTTTAAAAGGGAGGGACAAAGCAGAACAAATTCATTCATCTACTACTTATCTGTTCAGCCAAATTGTAGCTTCACTGGCAAAAATCCTCTGAGTCACTTTGTTTAGGTTAGGGAAAGATGCTGGTTTTACATATTTATATCTAAATATTAATAAAGCAAACCCACCCGTGTTGTGCTTTGCTATTTACTTTGCCTAGCTGGCAGTTGCCTACACATAAAATGTCAATCATGCTGTAGTGGCTACAAGACAATGTTTTCATTGAAACAACTTTAATATAATTTGCAGATCACAAAGTTTTGTGTATTTGCAGAAACTTTCATGACAACATTTTTATGTTGATGAAAAGAAAATTGTCTCAAAATTGATTTGCTGTGGCACATTAGAATGCAAGCATAAGTTTCTTAGGAGACATATTTTTTTAAAGTGCCTGCCTTTTTCAACAGACAGCTTCTCAGATGCTTCTATGTCACAAACCATCTGATGCGTCAGGTTGGGTTCAACATGCAGCAGTTTTCAGCTGAATCAGGTGCTTCTGGACTGCAGCTCACTGATGGATTTGCAGCCTTAATTACTGCAAGCACTCCTATTGGGATTGTCAAGTGAGGAAATACAAAACTCCCTGATGAGGGCAATGGGCTGCATCTTTTTTTTACATGTAGCAATATCTGTTAAACATAGGAACAGTATGTTAGAGTGAAATAAAAGTAGAATTAATATATATGAGAGGCTCAGAATGAATTACGGCTTTCGTGGCCCTTAATAATATACAACCAGGGTGAACACTGTTTTTAAGATAACTTGGTGTAACTGTTGCAAGATAAAAGCAGCTTTATTGTTATTACATTACAGCTCAGTCATTCTGAATCTTCTCCCATTTGGCTGCATCAAGGAAACCGCTTTGAAAATGTCAGCAAATACATTATTCATCCTCTCCGAACATTTGCTGAAGCTCCTCCTGCTGGGGTTTGGCATGAGTCAGTGTCCGGCTCTCTCAACCAGTCCGTCTCCACCAGCCAGGCACACACACACAATTCGACTACAGCCCACCAGCATCTTGTTGAATGGCATCCACCCAATGCCACAAGTCCGAAGTCTGCCGTGGCTCCTGACTGACTCATGTTGAGCCTGATTACGTTCAGGTTCAGTCGTGACGTTGTGTGTGTGTGTGTGGAGGCTGGACTCTGACTCCAGTAGACATGTGTCCTTCGGACTGGACAGCTGCTTCAGTTGGCCTGTAGCTCAGCTATTTGTCCTAACTGCTCAAACTCACTGTGAGACATCCGTCTTTAATGTTATCACTCTGTGAACTCTGGCAGCCCTTCCTGCTGCTTAAAAGACTTTGACCTGCCCGTAACAAAAACACAACAAAATCTGAAAGGCTTTACCTCAGTCATGGTTATTTTCATTTTACAATGATATCACTGTATTTGTGCAAGGTACTGAACGTTTTTTTTTCTGTGTCTCTTCACTTCAAGCCAGAGAATTTACTCTTAGCCAGCAAGTTGAAAGGGGCAGCGGTCAAACTGGCAGATTTTGGCCTGGCTATTGAGGTGCAGGGAGAACAGCAGGCATGGTTCGGTGAGTATATGCAACTTTCTAAATGAGTTTGTCATGAATGAATGAACTCTTGGTTGATTTTTGTGAGTTTTCACTCCTTTTATTTAAATAATATCGATCAATGGGAATGTTTGAGCTAATATACATAGCTCTAGGATAGTTTAATTAGAATTAAAATTATCAGAGTTCTAGGGGTGTAGGGATCATGTTGATAGGATCTTCTGTTCTTTAGTTCTGTCAAAAAATGCCCAAAACCAAAAGGCCCATTTTCATGGATACTATTGTTTTTTTTCTTTTTCTTCAGGTGTGATTATTATGATTTTAATATTTTCCCAACTGGTTTTCTATCATATAGATAGATGGGAGGCAGGTTTTTTTTCCTGGTGGGTGGTCATCAGTTATCATGCTTCATAGTCAAACAGTAGTTGTTCCAGGTCCTTACACAAATAGAAAATGCAATGCCTGTAAGCATATCTATTTATAATTACATATACACACTAAAGAATAATTTTACTTCAAAAATCCATCCCCTTTAAAAAGTAAAAAGATCTGTATCCTCTCGGATGCACACATCCTATTTCACACCTCTCTAAATGTTTGATTCAATGAAAATTCAATGAACCTCTTCAATTATGCTATTTTACCAATGATGCCCTTTGTACCTGTCTAAAGCGACTAGGTGCGCCACTGCTCTCGGCTCTTATATCAACCTTGGATTGGACATATTTCAGACCTATTTCTTCTCCATGTTCCCTGTAGAACAGAGAAATAATTGGTCTATTCCCCTCAGCTGCAGCCTCCATCTGGAACCAGTTCACTTCATCTTCTGACTTTAGCACTAGTCCTACTACGTCTCATAGGGTCTGCTGCTACTTTAAGGCTTTTTTGTTTCAAGTAGGCTGCATGTTGCTGGTCACAAACCTCGGCTCATGAACTTCACTGTATTGGACCACTGATCCTTAGCTACTGTGAAATGTTTTGTTTTTAGAAGAGGGTCCTTAAAAGCTTTTGATAGACTTCGAAATAGAGCAGGTGGAGAATTCCTTATCGGGCTAAACAAATCTATTAATGAGTGATATTGTCAAAGCTTTTCTTAAAATAGAGGGGTATTTTAAGTAAGGTATGGTGTGTTTATGTGTGTGTGTGTGTGTGTGTGTGTGTGTGTGTGTGTGTGTGTGTGT
>NW_022280525.1:26750-28911 GCF_004355925.1 Anarrhichthys ocellatus | reverse complement strand
TCTGCACTTGTGCTCTCTGTGTGTGTGTGTGTGTGTGTGTGTGTGTGAGAGTGTGTGTGTGTTATGATAACAGTAACCACATTAACAGATGTCATGGTGAATTGATCAGCTGTAACAGACACTTTCATCACATTTAATGCTATTAATAATAGTTTGATGTTTCTGATCGGTCAGCATTTCTTGTGATATATCTATACTTCATACAATGTAGCTGTACTACTTTCTATGGAGACTAATGTTTAAACTACGAAATACATGATGCGCTCATGTGATACATTGATGCTACTCTTAAAGATGTTTCCCATTCTGATATTTCTACTTGAGTAAAGGATTAGCACTTCTTGAACCACTGGTGTTCTTCATCTTAACCTCATGTGTGAATCTGACATACGGCAATAAAAGAGCATCAGACAAGACGGAAAAGTAAAAGTGAATACATTAGTTGATAACACAGTTAAAGAACTAAAACAGGGAATAGAAGGAAATACAACACTTTATACTTCAGTATTTGCAGAAATACGTGGAGACAAATGGTGCAAATGAGGTTTGTAGTGATGGTGGTGCTACGGGTTCATCCTCTGGGGAATGTGAACATGATCAGTAAACGGATTACACACTGCCTGTTAGATTATGAGATGTGTGTTAGTGTTAGAGGACATTTCAGAGAATGTAAAGGTTCATCCCCTGGGGAGCATGAAAGTGCTCATCTCACCGCATTCTGCCAATGAGATGATAGTGATGTTTCCAGACTGTAAGGGAAGCATTTGACCTGACAATAAGCCAGGATACATATATTAGAGTTTAGCTTTACGGTCACAGTTGTGCATGTGTCCGCAGTGAAGGTGTAGATTTCTGCTCAGTCTTGAGTCCAGCAGCTGATCAGCATGTCTAGTGAGTTTATGGAGCAGCATGAGGTGTAGACTCAGGAATCAGTCTCCACACTTGAACCTCCCTTCGCCCACCCACTCGCTCCCCTTCCCCTCCCTGCTGTATCACACCTGAACAGCAGAATCCTGTTTCACACATTCACAATGTGATGAGAAAAACTGGCCAGCTCCAGCACGACCAGCTGGAAACCCATTCACCCTGAACATGCATCACCTCTGCTGTCTGTCTGAGCGCAGAGGGTAAACACGGACTTGTACATTAATATTGGAGCTGACGTCACATTCAATTGTTGTTGAACAAATACGTTTGTCATGAAATATTTGTATTTCAGCGCTAGACCTTTACTGTTATCGTTTGGATCAGAGCTGTCAGAGCTCATCTCTGTCTCACCCTCCCGTCAATCAGATGGAATACTGTAGTCAAACTAACCCTATTCATATTAAATGCTTTGCTGTTCTCGACTCTATTCCACTCCCCACACAAGCGCAGATCATTTTAAGTGTTATATATTTAGTTATCTGTTTGATTATATTTCCTGCTAATTTTATTCTAACAGAGAAATCTCTTCTAATTAAAATCTCTATAAAAACTAGAAACATAATCTATTTGCCTGCTCGGCACCAGTTTGCAGAGTTCCTTCCATGAAACTTTATAGGAAAATGTTCAGGAAGTCACAGAACCATAAAATAAAGCCAAATAAAGGTCGACAAGTCTCTCAGACCTGATCACCCAACTGGGCAAAGCTGGAGTTCTAGAGCTCCCATGACCTATTTGATTGGAATTGCTTGAGAATATCTTCCACTAAAGGAGAACATGATCTGACACGATGAAATATTATATCCGTCGAGCCCATTTTTGCCCAAGGGTCCCCTCGCAGGTTAATCCACTCATGCTTTTCTGATTCCCCCAAAAACTAATACATTCTGGTAGATAAATAATAAATTCTGTATCTATTCATTTTGTTGTTGTTGGTGTTAAAGTAGTCAAATAGCCATCAGTGTAATCCCTAAAGCCCCTAAATGTCCAGAAAGAACAACAGAGAACATGCAAGCCATGATATGGGAGATGAGATCATATGTCCAGTGTGTGACCGTAACGGTGATAGTTGCCGTCCCTTCTCACCGGAGTGAACCTCGGGGCCCCTCTTTAAAAAAAACAACACAACAAAATAAGCGCACAGTCAGCCAGAACAGACAGGTCCATCCATGTAATGTGTGGTAAGAAGCAGCAGCCAAACTATCTCACTCTGACAGACCCTGCCCCCCCCCCCCCC